>NC_053026.1:339899107-340081754 GCF_003073215.2 Triticum urartu
CTGTACATTTCTTGTTGTCTGGTCTGCCTACTATCAACTGGATCCTAAGGCGCACTCTGCTACCCAAGTCAGGAGATCACAAGATGATCAGAGGGCACTCTATGAATCTGCTACAGCTTTTTGATGTCCCTCAGAAGTTCACGGTCATGAGTCTGATTTTAGAGACAATCAAGAGGACTACTACTAACCAGAAGAAAAGCTGTCGGTATGCTCCACACATTCAGGAGCTCATCAACTCCAAGATGGGCACAGGAACATATCTGCTGGATAAGGAGCATCTACCCCTTTATCCTGATTTTGAAGATAATATTGTTGTGATGAATGAGGAGGAACCATCATCAGTTCAAGCACAGGAGAAAAGAGCCAATCCAAAGGCTGAGAAAGCTGCCAAGATGCCAAGTGTTGAAGAGGCATCTCAGGTTTTCCTGAAGAGCAAGCAAGATCAACTTGCATATCTGATCCAGTCTACACCGAGGATCGAGAAGGGCTTGGCCACCCTGACTCAAAACCAGGAGAGCTTGGAGAGGATCATAGAGACTGAATTTTATGATCTTGATCTGAAGGTAACTGAGATTCAAACAACAGTTGAGCAGCTTCAGGAGGAAGCAGAAGAGAAGAGAGGCAAGGCAACCACAGATGCATTTCAGCAAGTGCCAAGGATTCAGAGGTCTGCTGCCGTGCCAGTGACAAATTGTAGAGCTACAGCATCACCACCAGCAGCTACAGCTCCAGTGCCACCTCGAGCAGCCACTCCACCAGCTCCAACTACATCAACAGATGCCTTCGTCCTTGGAGGTCTCTCTACACCACCTCACGAAGACCAAGCCTGAGAGATGCATAGCACTATGCATATTTGAACTTTTTGGTAACTTGTTGCCATAGGGGGAGAAATATGTATAGATCATAGGCTTCGAGAGAGTGTTTTGTGTCTTTGCCTTTGGTTGAACTTTTTATTGTGTGAGATACTTTATGTACTTGTGTGAGATACTTGTGTGATCATGTGATTGATCATTTTCTACCTTAATGCTTGTTTAGATGATACTATCTTTTATATCCATATATGATCATTCACTTGCTTGGTGATGAGTGCATGCTTTTAATTTCTATCATTTTGAGCGCTCCACCAAGATGTATGTGACATGGAAGAGTAACCCATGATCCTAATCAATTATGCATTTGCATTCAGAAGCAAATTTTAAATAATGCACAAATTTAGGGGGAGCTCTTGCTTATCACATACTTCTCAAAGCGACGATGTTTTACAATCTTATTATCATCTGTCGAAGCTTTGATCTATATGTTGTCATCAATTACCAAAAAAGGGGGAGATTGAAAGTGCAACTATCCCTGGGTGGTTTTGGTAATTCCTAACAACATATAGCCCATTGAGCTAATGCTATTTCAAGATAAATATTTCAGGAAAGCCCAATGTTTTTGGCATGGCATGGATTAGAAAGTGGACCCCTCAAAATACTAAGAACACATGTTGGCTCAAGCTCAGGACGCTACATTTTACTTTTAGTGATCCAAGATCACATTGAGTCCATAGGAAAAGCCAATACTATAAAAAGGGGGTGAGGTGTTTCTTAATGAGTTACTTGCTCAAAATGCTTAGTGATATGCTCCAAAACCCTCAACTACTTTCTCATATCCACATATGTCCCAAACCAAAAGTCAAACTCGGCCCCACCGAATTTTCCTACAAGACGCCACCGAGTTCACTTGACATAGCCACTGCCACAAACCCTAGTCATTTCGGTCTCACTGATAGGGATCTCGGTCTCACCGAGATGGGATTGCAACCTCTATGTTTCCCTTCGTAACGTTTCAGTCCAACCGAGGTGAGCAATCGGTCCCACCAAGATTGCAATGCAAACTCTCTGTTTCCCCTTTGCAACGTTTCGGTCTAACCGAGATGAGCGAATCGGTCCCACTGAGTTTGCCTGACCAACTCTATGTTTTCCTATTACCAAAATCAGTCCCACCGAGTTTGTGTAATCGGTCTCACCGAGATTACGTTATGCCCTAACCCTAATGGAAGCGGTCCCACAGAGTTGACATGTCGGTCCCACCGAAAATCCTAACGTTCACATTTTGAACTAAATCGGCCTGACCGAGTTTCACTATTCGGTCCCACCAAGCTCGGTGATTTATGTGTAACGGTTAGATTTTGTGTGGAGGCTATATATACCCTACTACCCACTCTTCATTCATGGAGAGAGCCATCAGAAGATGCCTACACTTCCAACATATATTTTTTGAGAGAGAACCACCTACACTTGTGTTCAGGTCAAGATATTCCATTCCAACCACATAAATCTTGATCTCCACCCTTCCCCAAGTTGCTTTCCACACAAACCCTCTTTCCACCAAATCCAATCCTATGAGAGAGAGCTGAGTGTTTGGGAGACTATCATTTGAAGCACAAGAGCAAGGAGTTCATCATCAACACACCATCTATTACCTTTTGGAGAGTGGTGTCTCCTAGATTGGCTAGGTGTCACTTGGGAGCCTCCGTCAAGATTTTGGAGTTGAACCAAGGAGTTTGTACGGGCAAGGAGATCGCCTACTTCATGAAGATCTACCCTAGTGAGGCAAGTCCTTCGTGGGCCATGGCCATGGTGGGATAGACAAGGTTGCTTCTTTGTGGACCCTTCATGGGTGGGACCCTCCGTGGACTCGCGCAACCATTACCCTTCGTGGGTTGAAGTCTCCCTCAACGTGGATGTACGATAGCACCACCTATTGGAACTACGTCGAAAATCTCTGTGTCTACATTGCGTTTGCTCCCTCCAAACTCCTCCCTTTACCTTCATATGCAATTGTTTTACATTCCACTGCTATACTCTTAGACTTGCATGTGTAGGTTGTTTACTTGACTATTGCTAAGTTGCTAAAATCTGCCAAGACTTAAAATTGGGAAAAGGCTAGATTTTTATTTTGTCATGTAGTCTAATCACCCCCCCCCCCGTCTAGACATACTTTCGATCCTACAAGTAGTATCAGAGCTTTGGTCTCCATTTGCTTTGATTTCCATAACTTTTGGTGATCATAGCCTTGGTTTCACAACCTAGGAGAGTACGGCGTCTAGCGAGGGAAATTACCACCGCAGAGGTCCTTACTTTGATGGTACCAATTTTGCTAGTTGGAAGCATAAGATGAAAATGCATATTCTTGGACATAACCCCGCTGTTTGGCCTATTGTATGTATTGGCTTGCAAGGTGAATTCTTTGATGGGAGAGAACCGAACCGTAAAGCTACCGCGGAAGAGTTAAAGAGTTTGCAATACAATGCTCAAGGTTGTGATATTCTCTTCAACGGATTGTGCCCCGAAGAATTCAACAAAATCAGCCGTCTTGAGAATGCAAAGGAAATTTGGGATACTTTTATTCATATGCACGAAGGTACCAACTCCGTCAAGGAATCCAAATTGGATGTGCTTCAAAGTCAACTTGACAAGTTCAAAATGAAGGATGGTGAAGGTGTCGCTGAAATGTAGTCTAGGCTTGCTCTCATCACAAATGAGATTATCGGCTTAGGAAGTAAAGAGATGACCTAGAGATTCATCATCAAGAAGATCCTAAGAGCCTTGGATGGAAAATATGATACCGTGTGCACATTGATCCAAATGATGCCCAATTACAAAGATCTCAAGCCAACGGAAGTCATTGGAAGAATTGTTGCTCATGAGATGTCACTTAAGGATAAGGAAGAGCTCCACAACAAGTCAAGTGGTGCTTACAAAGCCTCATGTGATGCTCCCACATCATCAAGTGAAAAACAAACCTTCAATGAAGAATTGAGCCTAATGGCGAAGAACTTTAACAAGTTCTACAAGAGTAGAAGCAAGGAAATAAGGTCCAAGTCAAGGTCCTACAATGACAAAATATCTTCAAGTCATGAACGTAATTGCTACAATTGTGGAAGACCCGGACACTACTCCAATGAGTGTACGGCTCCCTACAAAAGGAGAGAAGATTCTCCCAAAAGAAGAAGTAGAAGAGAAGAATCACCACATAGAGCGAGAAGGAGTAGAGATGACCGTTATGAACGAAGAACATCACGGAGAAGCAAGGATTCAGAAAGAAAGGACAAATCATCTAGGAGCTACACAAAACGAAGACATCAAGCTCATGTTGGTGAATGGGTATCCGGCTCCGACTCCGACAATCACTCCGAAAGAAGTTACTACTCCGACTCCGAATACACTCAAGATGAAGGTGTTGTCGGTCTGGCGCTTGTGTCAACAAACTCCTACGACATATTTGACTCACTAAATGAAGGAATTGGAAGATGCTTCATGGCTAAAGGCCCAAAGGTATCACACCCCGAGTATGTTGATTTCAATAGTAATGAAGATGATTTGCTAGGTGATGATGATTTACTTGTTGACAACTCTAGTTATGAAAACTATGATAAACCACATAAATCTTGATCTCTAGCCGTCCCCAAGTTGCTTTCCACTCAAACCCTCTTTCCACCAAATCCAATCCTATGAGAGAGAGCTGAGTGTTGGGGAGACTATCATTTGAAGCACAAGAGCAAGGAGTTCATCATCAACACACCATCTATTACCTTTTGGAGAGTGGTGTCTCCTAGATTGGCTAGGTGTCACTTGGGAGCCTCCGTGAAGATTGTGGAGTTGAACCAAGGAGTTTGTACAGGCAAGGAGATCGCCTACTTCGTGAAGATCTACCCTAGTGAGGCAAGTCCTTCGTGGGTGATGGCCATGGTGGGATAGACAAGGTTGCTTCTTCGTGGATCCTTCGTGGGTGGAGCCCTCCATGGACTCGCGCAACCGTTACCCTTCATGGGTTGAAGTCTCCATCAATGTGGATGTACGATAGCAACACCTATCGGAACCATGCCAAAAATCTCCGTGTCTACAGTACGTTTGCTCCCTCCAAACTCCTCCCTTTACCTTCATATGCAATTGTTTTACATTCCGTTGCTATACTCTTAGACTTGCATGTGTAGGTTGTTTACTTGACTATTGCTAAGTTGCTAAAATCTACCAAGACTTAAAATTGGGAAAAGGCTAGATTTTTATTTTGTCAAGTAGTTTAATCACCCCCCCCTCTAGACATACTTTCGATCCTACAAAGCAACATATTTTATTCAATGGAACGTGAATCATGCATGCACTCAATGACGGAGCACGGGATGGTAGCCATGGACATGGTCGGCCCTTTTTGGAGACCACACTACTTTGATGTGTCCCGTAAACTCGCAGAACGAGGAGAAGCTTGCTTTACAATAGTGCAGTTATATAGGCGGTGGACGTGCAACAGTTCATTTGGTGTCAGATTGCAGAAGTGTATAGTACTGTAGTAACATCATGATTGTTCGACTTCCGGAAGAGGCGAAGAGCCAAGTGCATGGTCACCTACTCACTAGTATAGCCGGCTGCTAGATCTATTGTGGTGGCACATCATTTAGAGCAAGTATTCCCTCCGTTTCTTTTCTTTGATTCATACTACAAGGGTTCTTAAAACGCGGGAATAGGAAAAATAAGGGATTCGAGTGGCATGTCCACTTGAATCCCATATGATTAGCACTGAGTGTTTGATGCCACAGGAGAAACAAAGGAAGTGAAAAAAAAGTTGGAGCGGATTCTAGATTTCCAATGAAATGTAGTAATAGCACACATGATTTCATACTAGTAAAAATTCCTATAGGATTCAATCCTATGAATCAAACGCCAGTGTACTAAGGTCCACGGTCAAGGCGGCACAGGGCGGACGCAATCTCTCACTGCGTCTGGCCATTGAAGCGGTGCACTGGCCGAGGGTGCCGCCTGCTGCACGCCCAGCTGAACAAGCCTCCTCGCCGCATTCAAATGCCTACATTAAACCCACGTGGAATCTGAGAAACCTACACCGGCCACACTTCCATTCCGGAGCGGGACGCCGACCAAGCTCGCCATTCCTCCACCATATTCTCCACTCTTTCGATGGGCATCTAACGACCAGGAAGAGCAGTTCTTAGGCATAAAAGTCGGCTAGGTGGCCCACAGAGCCCGGCGGTCATGACCGAGGTAGCTCGCTGCTCCACCTCCCTCGCCTAGCCCGACTGAGCCAGTTGCCACCCTGAGCCAGCGTGGGGTTCCGGAACTGGCGGCTCCAATCCAGCTCGAGGAGGTGTGGCGAATTGCTCCACACCGGCACGGCGGCATGGATCATAGCTGCCATCGACGATGTCGCGTCGTACCGCACCTCTAGTGCGTGCGACCATGCTGTCTGCCGCCGACGCGCGCGTAGCCGCGCCGTGCGGGCAGAGAAAGAAACCAGTTGTGTGGATGTCGGCGAGGTTACAGCCAGCACGTTTGTGCCCGCAACCATCATCAAGGAGAAGTAGAAAACGGGAGGCCGCCGTCGCTTGTATCCCATGAACGCCACTGTCGAGGCGACGCCAACGTAAACATCCGATGTCTTACATGATTCTTCTTTAGCATAGACCATCATCGACCCCGCATGGGCTCCAAAGAGATACCCTCTTCCCCTCTGGCTGAAGCATCAGTTGGGGGTTCCACTCTGATGAGCGGTAGGGAAACGAACCGCCCTTTGCTCTCAAGCATATATCTCCGGGGCTGTCGGCAGTGCAGTGATCCGGCAGCTGGACATGAGGAAGACAAAGAGATCGGCTGGCAGCTGTTTAGATTAGGTATATTAATTCTACCTTTAGCCCCGGACCAGCACTGCTTATTTGATGTAAATGTAATGAAATCCATCCATGTTTGCATGAATTTGTTTACGTACAATCTGAGCGGATTGCTCCTCGCCTCCACTTAATGCAGCTCACTAAACTCTCCCTCTTCTGTCGCCCCCCAATTCCCTGTGCCCCCTTCTTCCTCGCTCCTATAGAAAACCCCAACCCTCCTTCTTCCCCACTTGCACAACCACTAGGCTCGTCTCTCGCTACTCTGCTGAAACCCGTGAGCTCGACACGACGCCCGTAAGGAAAATGGAGTTGGATGGCCCTAGCACCAAGAAGATAAGGCTACCGCTAGCACCGACGCAGGTTATAGATCCAGCACCCGACAGCGTGGGGAGAAGCGGCGATCCCCCCCCCCCCCGCATCCAGATCTAAGGAACCCATAGAATCTCTGGTGGACCGCATCAGCGATCTCCCAGACACCGTCCTTGGGGAGATCATCTCCCTTCTCCCCACCAAGGATGGCTGCCGCACACAAGTCCTCGCATCTCGGTGGTGCACTCTCTGGCACACCGCGCCTCTCAATCTCGACTATCATCAGATATCTGTTGTTCTTGAATTTGAACTCCTCGGAGCCATCATCTCCTCCCACCAGGGCTTCGTTCAATGCCTCTGCATCCTGACATGTGACCTACTGTCCATACCCTGCACGGTGGACGCCTGGCTGACATCCACTGAATTCGAAAAACTCCAGCATCTTGAGTTCTACCATTACTATGAAAAATACATACGCGAACCAAACACCATGTATTTCTTCCCACACCACTATTGTCCATCTCGTGGTTTTCCTCCTCTCTCCACACCCTCACCATAGCCCGATGTCATCTACCAAACAATATGGTACAAATGATTCAACTCCCACTACTAAAAAAAATTCACTTGTGGTGGTTGATATTTCGGAGGCCTCACTACACAACATCATCCACTCTGGTTGCCCTGCCCTAGAGCACTTGCTACATGTTTTTGGATTAGAAATCCGTATCCATTGTTTCCAAATAAAGTCGCCTCACCTTAAAAGCATTGGAATTAGTTTTGAAGGATAGCAGCTCATCACCGAAGATGCCCCTTCACTTCAAAGGTTGCTCCATGATTATTGTTATAAACCTTCGCAAATAACCATCGTCTATACGCCTAAACTTGAGACCTTGGGTGTAATTCGTGATTTGTTTAAACATCACGACACGGTGTTTGGCTCCACACTTATTCAGCTACTATATAGCATCTACACTTCTGTAATCATAAGCTGCATTTTTCATTTGTGCGATAAAGTTTTATATCGTCTTGGAGTACACTTCGGATACTAATATTATGTTATATGCTCAGTGAGGAGTTCATCCATGGATAGCCTATCAATGGTGCTGGATTCTGTCAAGATCTTATATATATCGGAATGTTTACTATTGATCTGAACACAATTATTGGCTTTTTGCGATGCTTTCCATGTGTGGAGAATTTGTATATACAAGTGATTATTTCATGCACATTGAAAGTCCATCTATATTGTACTAGAATTACCATTCAGCTGTCGCTCTATCAACACACTCTTTTTTTAGACCTTAGCTGTTTTCAATCTTCATATCTACGTAGGCACTAACATATGGAGAAATACATATAACCAATCGGTGGTGTAATAAGCAGCAGGATTTTCTCAGTTCTCATGACATTTGTTTGAGGACAACAACGATGGAAGGTTATGCATCCCATCAGGCAAACAGAAACTTCGTCACATTCTTCCTGTTGAATGCGAGGTTACTATGGTCCATGAGGCTTATGTTTTTCAACAAGAAATTTCTCACTAATGGATATGTTGAACTGAACGTGCACGGCTTCTATTTACAACAACTTTTCATCATATGCCAGTAAACTTGTTGGCGCAGGATGTTGATTTTATGGATCAGACCGATCCATTTGTTTGTGACTGCCAAAAGTAGTGGTCGGGTTAGATGTTATTGCCATGTTCAATCTTGGTTTTGTCTAAACCTGATGAACAATTAATCCTTGTGATTTTGTACCATTTGTAAGCTTGAGTTAGATGTGGTTGCTCTTTTCAACTCGGATGTGACTGACATATTTTCTTTGAAACAAGGCAAATGGCTTGCCATTTCCTTAATTAAGAGAGAAATATTTTAACAAATCCCAACCAAGGTAAATAACATCACTCTCGTCAGCTGCTTGAGCTCATTGTGTGTTACAGAACCCAAGTGCTTAGCGCCCGCCAGCACCCACAAACTTATTTTGAGCTAGCACACCAAATAGGCTGTAATTCTTCATAATAAAGGTTGCATGGCCGTGACTGATTTGGATTCTGACATTTGGGACCCACGAGGAAAAAGCCTATCCAAGGTGGTGTCGACTTAGTCAACAAACGATTCTGCCTACCAGTCGTTGGATTGACATCCAACATCTATCGTATTTCTTCTATCTCTTGTCTTCTTCCTCCAGCCACCCAAATCAAACCACGTCGTCGGTCCCGCCTGCTCCCGCCTCCCACGGCAGGTTGCGCCTCCGCCACCCTACTGTACCCTCAAATGTTGGCCAGTCCATCCCTCTATTCCCCCACACGTCCTGTTACTCTCCGGTGATGTTAGCCCCAACCCGCACCCGCAGCTGAACCAGTCAACCCTTGTACTCCCCTCCACCTGCGACTAGACTATCGCATCTTCCACGGCTCCTATTTGTTCCCGTCCGAGGCCTCACTGTCATCCTCCGCCTTGGTTCGCTCACCGTGCGCGGTGCGCCACCGTCTGGCGTTGTCAACGTGGTCAACAACCGAGAGAAATAAGGAGATGGCTGTACATGGAGAGGATGATAGTAGGGACCCACCAGGGTCTTGGCAGTATGCAAGGAAGTGCCTCGTTACTACATGCCAAAAAATGGTTCCTCCTAATGGTTCGACATCTGGGTCCGACGCCATTGTCGACGTAGTCAATAAACGAGAGAATTACACAATGAGCGGCTGACACCAGGGACCCAGCAGGACGCACAGTTGTTATTTACTAGTTTTAGAGATGGACCAGGGTAACAAAGGGGTTGTATGGGGGCTATGGCCCGTCTAGCCCAGGGTTTTATTTTATGTTTACCACATGATGTGCCCAGATGTGTTTTTTTCTAAAAATGGCTAGCCTAGTTCTACTTTTTTTAAAGAAATACCCAACGGAGGCCTACTTACTTTCTCAGCCCTGCTGGGTTGCAAATCTTTCAAGACGAGAGCGATGTATTCGCTTGCCTAGAAAATGAAGTAGTAAGAAATGGGATGTAATTTTTAAAAACACATCAAACCGGCAATTAGTTTCAAATATCATTTTTAAGATTTCGAAATTTCGAATTTAATATTTTTTGCTGGGAAAATTATGTTGGATTTTAAATTGATATAATTTTTTCAAAATTAGTTTGGACGTGCGATTCGAAATTTCGGGATTAAAAACAGTTCGGACCGCACCGAAATATCAAAATTTCATTGAATTTTTTAACCGTGGCCAGAATTTGGGATGTAATGGTAACAAAAAGAATATGGGCTTCAAAAATATCCTTAAGAATTATCCAATGGACTGTAAATTTATTAGCAATAATGGTAGATGGGTTGTGTGTTGTTTTCCACATATTTGAGGCTGACTTGTGGGCCTACTAGGTTGACGCGTACGCTTTCCTTAAAAAAGGTTGACGTGCATGCATGGCCGTGTCAACTTAGTCAACACACGAGAGAAGTGACTATTGGATGTTCATCCAACGGCCGTTGTGCTTCTTCAATCTCTGCTCTTCCTGCTCCAGCCACCCAAACCAGCGTCGGCGGGACTGCCTGTTCCCGCCTCCCGTGGCCGACTATGCTACTATGTAGGCCTCACCACCCCACCCTACTCCCATTGCTGGCTTGGCCATCCCTCTACTCACCCACACCTGTTGTTATTCTTCAGCGACGGCAGACAAACCAGTAAACCCTTGTACTCCCCTCCACGTGGGAAACAACTGCCGAGTCTTCCCCGGCTCCGTTTCGTTCCCTTCCTAGGCCTTGAGGGAGTCCTGGACTAAGGGGTCCTCGGGTGTCCGGCCTATTATCCTTTGGGCCGGAGTGATGGGCTGTGAAGACGTGAAGGACGAAGACTGCATCATGTCCGGATTGGACTCTACTTGCGTGGAAGGCAAGCTTGGCGACCGAAGATTCCTTCTTATGTAACCGACTCTGTGTAAACCCTAGATCCCCTTGGTGTCTGTATAAACCGAAGGGCATAGTCCGGAAAGGATATCACATATACTCATTACCATACCCACATAGGCTAGACTTCTAGGGTTTAGCCATTACGATCTTGTGGTAGATCCACTCTTGTAACACTCATATTCATCAATATCAATCAAGCAGGACGTAGGTTTTACCTCCATAGAGAGGGCCCGAACCTGGGTAAACATTGTGTCCCCCGTCTCCTATTACCATCGATCCAACACGCACAGTTCGGGACCCCCTACCTGAGATCTGCCGGTTTTGACACCGACATTGGTGCTTTCATTGAGAGTTCCACTGTGCCGTCGACAAAAGGTTCGATGGCCCCTTCAATCGTCAATAATGACGCTGTCTAGGGAGGAATCTTCCTCCGCGGACAGATCTTCGTATTCGGCGGCTTCGTACTACGGGCCAACTCGCTCGGCCATCTGGAGCAGATCGACAGCTATGCCCCTAGCCATCAGGTCGGATTCAGAAGCTTTAACTATGTCACGGATATATGTTGAGACTCGATCTTCGAGGGATTTGAGCCCGCGGCGATCGCTCCCCCTCACCTCGATGAACGTGACTTAAATCCGTCATCGGATCACACCCAGGAGATGGTTCTTGCGGCTGCAACGACCTTAGAGCCGAAGCAAATTGAGCCATCCGAGGCCTCAGAGTCCGCGGCGTTGGAGCCACACGTGGACTCGACGCCCTGCAATGTTCGCCTTGACGGAACTCCGGACTTGTCTCCGACTATAAGTTCCAGACTGTGCACGCCTGCGGACACCAAGCTAGATCGGTTATCGATCTTTGAGTTCAGCATCGCTGACGTTTTCCAGCACTCACCTTGGGGCGACGTGCTAAAATATTTAAAGAATTTGTCCATGGAGAAGGACTCACAGCCGAACTATGTCTGGTTCGAACTAGAGACGGATGATTGGGAATTTTGCTCCCCACCCGCCACCCACTTCATAGCCACCATCGATGATTTAACCGACGTGATGGACTATGGCTCTGAAGACATCGACGGTATGGACGACGATGTCGATGAGGAGCATGGCCAAGACCCGCCATTCACTGGACGTTGGACGGCCACCTCTTCATACGACGTGTACATGGTTGATACACCTAAAGGATCAGGCGACGGCAAAGAAGAGCCAGACACGAATAAAACCTCTGAGACACAGCCCAAGCGTCGGCGGCCCAAACACTGCTCTAAGCTCCGCCGCTCAAAGGACGGCAACACTGGCACCGGAGAAAATAGTACTCCGGGCGATGTCGAAAACAATGAAGGCCCTGTCGGGGCTACATCCGAACAGAAACAGCAGGAAAAACAACCCTGACGAACAGGCCATAGAAGATGACCCGGAGGATGATAGTTACCATCCACCCTCCAAGGAGGAGGCAAGCCTTGGCAACGAAGACTTCATCGTGCCTGAGGATCCTATTGAGTAGGAGCGCTTTAAGCTTCAGCTCATAGCCACTGCAAAAATCCTAAAAAAGAAACAACAGCAGCTTCAAGCTGAACAAGACCTTCTCGTCGACAGATGGACTGATGTCCTGATAGCTGAGGAATACGGCCTCAAGCGCCCAGCCAAGAGGTACCCAAAACGCAGACTGCTACCTTAGTTCGATGATGAGGCAACAGATCCCATACCTCGTTCACACAATGCGGACCGAGCACCCCGCGGTCGGGATAAAACGGCAACTCAGACCGAACAGTAGCCTGCCCAACCGCCTCGCAAAAATAGGGACAGGCCAGCTCGGGACCATACATACGATCTTCGGCAGAAATTGGACAATAGAGAAGGACACACCAGATCTATATACGGATCGCAAGGACGTTCCCATACTCGGGATGACAGCTACCTATTCGGACGTGACAAACTTAATCACACCCGGACCGATAATCATAGACGGACGTCATTGGAGATACGTCGAGACACGGCCCGCTATGGAGGCGCCGCACACCCTCTCTGCTTCATAGACGAGGTGCTGGATCATCAATTCCCCGAAGGGTTCAAGCCTATCAATATTGAATCATACAACGAAACAACCGACCCCGCAGTATGGATCGAAGATTTCATTCTTCACATACATATGGCCCGAGGAGATGACCTCCATGCCATCAAATACCTCCCGTTAAATCTCAAAGGACCAGCTCGACACTGGCTAAATAGTCTGCTTGAGGACTCCATCGGCAGCTGGGAAGACTTGGAAGAGGCCTTCCTCGACAACTTCCAAGGTACATATGTCCGGCCACCCGATGCCGATGACTTAAGCCACATAGTTCAACAATCTGGAGAATCAGCCAGAAAATTCTGGACTAGGTTCCTAACCAAAAAGAACCAGATCGTCGACTGTCCGGACGCTGAAGCCCTAGCGGCCTTTAAGCATAGCATCCGGGACAAATGGCTCGCCTGCCACCTCGGCCAGGAAATGCCGAGATCCATGGCATCCCTCACGGCACTTAAGACCCGCTTTTGTGCGGGAGAGGATAGTTGGTTGGCTTGCAGTACCAACACAGCCAACGAAACAGGCCCCTCCGAGGCCAAAAACAGCACCGGCAAGCTCCGGTGTAACAGACACAAACACCGAAGCAATGGCGATAACACAATGACACTACCATTCATGACGGATTCAGTGGCTCCAAGTCTGGCCAGCGAAAGAAGCCCTATAAAAGGAACGGCAGAGAACCATCCAGCTTGGACCGCATACTCGGCCATCCGTGCCAGATACATGGCACCCCAGACAAAACGGCCAACCATACTAACAGAGATTGCCGGGTCTTTAAGCAAGCCAGCAAGATAAATAGTGCAAACAAGGAAGGGGAATCACAGAGCGAGGACGAAGACGAGGAGCCCCAGCAGCCGAACACTGGGGGCAGAAGAAATTCCGGCCTCAAGTCAAAACGGTGAACATGATATACGCCACACACATCCCCAAAAGGGAGCGCAAGTGCGCACTCAGGGACGTTTACGCGGTAGAGCCAGTCGCCCCAAAATTCAACCCATGGTCGTCAGTCATGATCACCTTTGATCGTCGTGATCATCCAACTAGCATCCTTCATGGAGGTTCGGCCGCATTGGTACTCGGCCCAATCATCGACGGATTTCACATGACATGAGTCCTAATGGACGGTGGTAGCAGCCTCAACCTGCTCTATCAGGATACAGTATGCAAGATGGGCATTAATCCCTCACGAATCAAACCCACGATAACTACCTTTAAAGGAGTCATACCAGGCATAGAGGCCTGTTCTACAGGCTGATCACGCTGGAGGTGGTCTTCGGTACCCCAGATAACTTCGGAAGCGAAGAACTAATCTTCGATATCGTCCCATTTCGCAGCGGCTATCATGCCCTGCTCGGACGAACCGCATTCGCTAAATGCGGTACCACATTACGCTTATCTCAAGCTAAAGATGCCCACCCATGTGGCATCATTACAGTAAATGGAAACACAGAACGCTCCCTCCGTATAGAGGAGCACACTGCCGCCCTAGCAGCAGAGGTACAAAGAGGCCTTCTCAAGAAGCACTATAATCCGGCTGCCGAGCCCCTGGACGTCATCAAGAGGGTCCGGACCACACTGCATCAGGACAGCTCGGCTCGACAAGAGACAAATTAGCAATATGACCTCCATCCCAGCCCCAATGAGGCAATGGCACTAATACCGCGCGTACATAAACTACGCACTCAAAAACCATGGGAATCGCCGAAGGTATAACTCGTCCGCAATCCACTGTGCGGCTCGACCGACACTGGGATTCACTCGCCTTTACTTTTGCTTTTTATTACGGGTTTTTTTCTCTTTTCGAGGTCTATGTGGACGAATCGTTTGCAGAACACACCAAGGAGGCAAGGAGCTCTGGCATACAAAGGAACCCCCAGGTGGTCTCTATAAACGATCTCCATACTTGTTTTACATACCCTCACGCAGCCCGCCCTTGGTTACGGCATGATAAATAGCTTTACTTGCTTATCGCATTATTTGCACAAAGTACGCCTCGACATGCCAATTACATCACAATGGTGAATGAATGGTGGCGTCAGCTTATTACCTAATTTTCCTGTTTTCTCACCTTTGTACATATTACTTGTTGCACACGTACACCATGGTACGTATTACTGCGCCAGGGGCTTCATTACACCCAACACTACGGCAGTAAAAAGTCCGAACACTTTTATAGTATAGTTCGGCACCCCGAACTTATAGCATTATATGCATCGGCTCCGAGTCATGTCTTTGGTCAATAGTTGGGTTGCCCGGCTCCTGTGCTTATTACCTTATGTTCCGCTATATCGGATAGGGTAGCAAAGGGAGAACTACTGCGATTGTGTCCCGGTTCTTCTGGACGAGCACCTCAGTAGAGAAAGCCGAAAACTGACTGTCATGATGCGGTGAGAGCCGGTCAGCTGTTTGAGAGGTTCCAAATCGTTAGAGATTTTTTCCGCTTCGCGCGAAGAATCGGTCCCTATGATTAGGCGTGTATAGCGCCCCTAGTTTGGCCTTTCGAATACCAGGGGCTTTGCCAAACTTTTTAATTGTCAAACTCCTATGGCTAAGTGAGGGCGGTAAAGGCCGCATAGTCTGATTGCCTTGTTCGTCATGCTAAACACCTCCTTTAAGGACCAGAATGTGGAGTAAAGAGTGTTTAGATTTATCCCGAAAACCCCCATACTATCTATGTGGGGGCAGAAGCCGACAACTGGTCAACCCTCAGATTTCATAAACGGCCGCACAAGAGGTAAAATGTAAATCATAAGCATTATAATACATAACATCACTGCTCCATATTACAGGACAGTATAATACAAATGTTCTCATGGGAAAATGATATCCTTCGAACATTGTTCCGCCACAAGGCGGGACCCCTCCAAGACACTGTCAAAATATAGCTCGGGTCGACGATGCTCCTTTCCCTTCAGCGGTCCCTCCGTCATCAGCTTCTTGGCATCCAGCTTTGCCTAATGCGTCTTGACGCGGGCAAAGGCCACCCGTGCACCTTCGATGCAGACCGACCGCTTCACGGTTTCAAGCCGCGGATAGGCGTTAACAAGCCGCTTTACAAGTCTGAAATAGCTGCTAGGTACAGGCTTGGTAGGACATAGCCGGACTATCAGGTCCTTCATGGCTAGCTCCGCCGACTTGTGCAGCTCGACCAACTGCTTCAGTTGGTCAATGAAGGGCAACGGATGTTCAGATCCAAGATACTGGGACCAGAATAGCTTCTCCGAAGACATTCCTTTTTCGTCTTTGTAATACTCAGCAGCATCTGATATATTGCGCAGAAGATCCTTAAACGCCCCTGGAAAACCTGAATCCGGATAAGTACAAGGAATGTTCCTTACACACACTCGCTATGTAGGGCGAAAGATTTCCCCGCCGTAATCTTCTTAGCCGCCTGAATCTCCTGGAGAGCGTCTTGGGCTTCGGCTTGTGTATCCTGTGCGCTCCGGCGGGCCTTCGCCAGTTCAGACTCCTGCACCTTACAATCGCGCTCCAAGGACTCAAATCTCTCGATCACACCCTGGAGCTGTTGTTGCGCCTCGGCAACCTGGGCCTCGTGCTTCTCGCACGCGGCGCGTTCCGTGGCCGCTTTGTCCTCGGCCTCGGCTAACACCTTCTTAAGTGTCGCCTCCTCGGTCATGGCCACTAATAAAGTTTATGAAACTTTAGTCCGGCTGGACTGCTCATTTTTTTGAAATATACCCATAGGTTACTGCATACCTTGTCTATCTTCCAGCTGCTTTTTCACGAGGCCGAGCTCCTCCTCGGCCCGCTCCAGTTTCCGCTTCAGTCTGGAAACTTCCGCAGCATGAGCAGTGGCAGCCTACAGCGATACCTGCTTATTCACATAGATAACTCATGTTAGACTCCTGCGATATTTATTCTCAATCCTCTATTTGGCTTTTCCTCCCGAACACCAAACAGAGCATCAGGGGCTACTGTCTATACGGAGATATTCTTCCTACAATCACATTACTCACCTCAAAGCTCGTTAGAAGGCTGGTGCAGGCTTCGGTTAGTCCGGTTTTGACAAAACGAACCTTCTCTATTACCGTGGCCATAAGAACACGATGCTCATCCATGATAGAGGCGCCTTGTAGCGCCTCCAGCAGATTATCTGGTGCCTCTGGTTGGACAGAGGTCACTGGTGGAACAGGCACATTCCCTCCTTGGGGGGAATGTCGTTCGCTGGACCCCGGAGCCTTGTAGATCTCCGGAATGGTATCCGGCTGAGGCCCGAAGGGAACTCGGGCCCCGTCACCGGTCCCTGTGGGGACTTTCTCCCCCGTATGTCCGGTAGCCGAGGAGTCATCCTGGGGCGTCACCCCGATGGTCTCCGGAATCTCCCCCCGGCCTGGGAACGTCTTTTTGGACGCCACCTCATCGTCACCCTTGGGTGAGATGGAATGAGTAGGTGGCGGAGACATGCTAGCCATCTCCTTTGAGTCCAGCGAATCCTCTGTCGAGGATTGCGGGGAGCCGTCACATGCCGGACTTCAACGATAAGGTTTAATATGCGTCAATATTACAAACCGAGAAGGCCGAATGTTTTTGATTCTGGTACTCACGAGGCGGCCCGAGGCTTGGTCCGACAAGGTCGCTCCGGACTGCTGTCAACATCCCACGCGGAGTTATCCGCGACAGAGCCTCTCCCCCTCTTGGGAGCCTCCGCCTCCAAACTCGTGGAGGCCTCCCTTTCCTCACTTCCTCCCGCAGGAGGGGAGTCGCCTCCCTCCTCCTCATCGTCGGCGACGGCTGAGGGGTCTGTCTCATCGTCAGACAAGATGACCTAGGTGCTCCTTCGGCGAAGCCCATGCCTGGTCCCCTTGACCGTGGTTTTGACCTTCTTCTCCGGCACGTCGTAAGGCGCCGGAAATAGCATCTTGTTAAGAAGTGGGGTTTCTTCATCTTCGGGCAGCGAAGCCGGACTTTTAATCCATCCTGCTAGATCGACCCAGGCCTGAAAAAGAAATTGACAAGAAGGCTTAGTATCCATCCTCGAAGTGTATCCTTAAAGACCACACCTTGGCGGCTTACCGAATTGGTATGATGCTTAAAGTTGAGCCCGCCTTCTTTGGTCAAGGGTGCGGCGTCTCGCTGCCCTTGAAAAGCACCTTCCAGATATCTTCGTGCGTCGTGCCAAAGAGCCTTAGCAACGTCTGGTGCTCGGCCGGATTGAACTCCCACAAATAACAGGTCCGGTGCTGACACGGAAGGATCCAGCGTACAAGCATGACCTGGATCACATCAACGAGCTTGATCTTCAGGTTTATCATATTCTGGAGGCACGTTTGGAGCCCCGTCATCTCTTCCAGAGATCCCTAGGTCAGGCCCTTCTCCTGCCAGGAGGTAAGCCGCATCGGGACTCTGGATTGGAATTTGGGAGCCACCGCCCAGTTGGCGTCGCGCGGCTCGGTGATATAGAACCACCCCAATTGCCATCCCTTCACCGTCTCTACGAAGGAGCCTTTGAGCCAGGTGGTATTGGGCATCCTGCCCACCATGGCACCTCCGCACTTGGCCTGTTGGCCGCGCACCACCTTTGGCTTTACATTAAAAGTCTTCAGCCATAGGCCAAAGTGAGGTGGGATTCGGAGAAAGGCTTCACACACAATTATGAATGCGGAGATATTGAGGATAAAGTTGGGGGCCAGATCGTGGAAATCCAACCCATAGTAAAACATCAATCCACGGACAAATGGATGAAGAGGGAATCCCAGCCCACGGACGAAGTGTGTGAGAAACACAACCCTCTCATGGGGATCCGGGGTAGGGACGATCTGCTCTTTTTCGGGAATCGGTAGCAATCTCCCTGGCTAGATAGCTGGCCTCCTGGAGCTCCGTGATGTTCTTCTCCTTAACGGAGGAGGTCATCCACTTGCCTCCAGCTCCGAATCTAGACATGATTGGAGTGTCTTCTCGAGCGAGGAAAAGCCGAAAGCTTGGGTGCTAGAGCTCAAGGACGGAAGGACTGGAGATGAAGAAGGGTGTGGGTAAAGGAAGAGTGTCCTTATCCCCTTATAAAGACCGCAAATATCGAGCGCCTCCCCACTCGCCTTGAACTCGCCTGTTCCCGAGAGCCGTGCAAAACGGCACGGTTGGGTTACCCACGCCCGTATTGATGAGAATCCCGTAATAAGGGGGCACGATCTCTGCTTCGACAAGACGTGCCAATGACAACCGCGTCTCGCAGCGTGGAGCGGCAGACGAAAAACGGTTCGAAATTATGACCGGATAAACATGATGTCATGTTGTAAAAGCTGTCAGCGGATAAGACTCGTGTAAGAATATATATTCTCTCTGCGGTTATATATGGTGTGTGTGATAGGTCCGGATACAATGATCGCATCCGAAGACTAACTTGAAGTTCGGAAAGAAGGGAACCCGCCTTGCAATGCTGAAGACAAATCTTCGCGCCGGACTCCTCGTCATTGAAGCCAGGTTCAGGGGCTACTGAGGGAGTCCTGGACTAAGGGGTCCTTGGGCGTCCGACCTATTATCCTTTGGGCCGGACTGATGGGCTGTGAAGACGTGAAGGCCAAAGACTGCACCATGTCCGGATTGGACTCTACTTGGTCAATGAAGGTGTGGTCAACGTGGTCAACGAACAACATCCATCGGAAGAGGACTGTACGTGGAGAGGCTGGAAGCTGGGTTCATGGCCGCTCGCAAGGAAGTGCCTCCTTTTATGCTCAAAATAATGATTCCCCCACCTGACAGCGGGGACCCACCAGAAGGGCCTTTGTATTTTGTGAAAAAAAGTTCCTCCCGGTGAAAGCTCGAACCCACCAGCTATATCTTCGTATGCAAGGAAGTGCCTCCTTATTACGCACAAAAAAATGAATACTCCCCCTACTAGCTTGGACCCACCATATTTGGAGGCTGACTTGTGGGCCTACTAAGTTGACGCGGACGTAGGGCTTTGTCAACTTAGTCAATATAAACGATTCTAGCTGTAGTGACCGTACGATGTCCATCCAACGGCCGCCGTGCTTATTCAACCTCTGGCCTTCTTGCTCCAGCCGCCCAAACCAGCATCGGCCGTGCCGCCTGCTCCTGCCTCCCATGCCTGGTTGTGCTACCACGCAGGCCTCACCGCCCCACCCTACTCCCATCACTGGCCTGGCCATACCTGTACTCACACAAATCTCCTGTTATTCTCTGACGACGGCAGCCTCACACTACATCCGAAGAGTAAACCCTCGTGCTCCCGTTCGCGTGGGAAACAACTTCCGAGGTTTCCCCGGCTCTGGGTAATTCCCTTCCTAGGCCTCGCCGTTCTCCATCACCTTAGTACGCTCAGCGCAGCTTGGTCAACATGGTCAAGGAATGACTTCCATCGAAAGAGGATTGTACATGGAGAGGCTGACAGTTGGGTCCATGGCCGCAGCAAGGAAGTGCCTCCTTACTATGCATAAAATAATGATTCCTCCACCTGACAACAGGGACCCACCGGAAAGGCCTCTATATTTTGCGAAAAAATGTTCCCCCCTTGACAGCTAGGACCCACCAGCTACATCTTCGCACGCAAGGAAGTGCGTCCATATTACGGGAAAAATGATTCTTCGCCCCTGAGGGAGTCCTGGTTTAGGGGGTCTCCGGACAGTCGGACTATATCCTTTGGCAGGACTGATGGACTATGAAGATACGAGATTGACGACTTCGTCCCGTGTCCGGATGGGACTCTACTTGGCGTGGAAGGCAAGCTAGGCAATACGGATATGGATATCTCCTCCTTTGTAACCGACCTTGTGTAACCCTAGCCTCCTCCGGTGTCTATATAAACCGGAGGGTTTTAGTCCGTAGGGCAACATACAATGATACCATAGGCTAGCTTCTAGGGTTTAGCCTCTCTGATCTCGGGGTAGATCTACTCTTGTACTACTCATATTATCAAGAACAATCAAGCAGGACGTAGGGTTTTACCTCCATCAAGAGGGCCCGAACCTGGGTAAAACATCGTGTCCCCTCCCTCCTGTTACCATCCGCCTTGGATGCACAATTCGGGACCCCCTACTCGGGATCCGCCGGTTTTGACACCGACATTGGTGCTTTCATTGAGAGTTCCTTTGTGTCGTCACTGTTAGGCTTGATGGATCCTTCGATCATCGATAGCGATGCAGTCCAGGGTGAGACTTTTCTCCCCGGACAGATCTTTGTATTCGGCGGCTTCGCACTACGGGTCAACTCGCTTGACCATCTGGAGCAGATCGAGAGTTATGCCCCTGGCCACTAGGTTAGGTTTGGAAGCTTAAACTACACGGCCAACATCCGCGGAGACTTGATCTTCGACGGATTCGAGCCCCTGCCGAGTGTGCCGCACGGTCACGATGAGCATGATTTAGCTCTACCATCGGATAATGTTCAGGAGACCGCACCACCAACCGCTCTGACCCTCAACTCGGAGCCAATTGCGCCATCCATGGACGGGCGGATAAACCCCGCCACGGAGGCCGCATTCTCAGTGGCGATTGAGCCGAATATCAACCTTACCCTTCACAAGAGTCGTGACGCCAAATTGCCGGATTCTTCTCCGGCCATGGACTCCGAACCGCCTGTGCCCGTGCCTATCGAATCAGACTGGGAGACGATCATGGAGTTTACCTCCGCAGATATCTTTCGGCACTCGCCCTTCGGCAACATGTTGAACTCATTATGGTCTCTCTCCCTGTCAGGAGAGTCCTGGCCGAACTATGTTCGGCAGGATTGGGATGCGGATGATGAAGAAATTCGCTGCCCACCCACCACCCACTTAGTAGCCACTGTCGACGGTTTGACCGACATGCTCGACTTCAACTCCGAAGACATCGACGGTATGGACGACGATGCAGGACACAAATAGGAACCAATGCTCACAGGGCACTGGACGCCCACTTCATCATATGATGTATACATAGTGGACAGACCCAAAGAAAACGACGACGAGGAACGGAAGGACGCAGCGAAGGGTTGTTCCCTCAAGAAGCAGTCAAAGCGGCGGCGTAAGTGCCGCTCCAAATCCCGCCTCGGCAGAAGCATCGATCATATAAACCCAGCGATAGAGCAAGGCGAGCCAGCGGACGACAAACACAGCATTGAACCATCGTACGACCACGGCAACACGGAGAATCAAACCAAACAACCCGACTCCGTCGAAAACAACAGTCCGGATAACATCACACCGGACAGGCACCTGGAGCAACAGAATACCCATAAAAGGCTTGTTGCCACTGCGAGGAGTCTGAAAAAGCAGAAGCAAAGGCTCAGGTCCGCACAAGACACACTCAGAATCAAATGGAGTGAAGTACTCAACACTGAAGCGAAGTACGGCGGTAGTCGTCACACCAAGAGCTACCCGAAGCGAAAGTTGCTACCTGAATTCGATGAGGAGGCCTTAGATCCCCCGCAATAAAAAAAAGGTCATCCGGTCGGATAGACGACCTCGTGGCCAACATAGAGCGGCAAACGGCGCCGCACATAGGCCAGTACGCGATCCGCGTGAGGGCTCGCATCAAAAGGACGGCGCAATCAGATCCATCTACGGGCCACGCAAGCTCGCTCTAGCATGCAATGCAACACAACAAACATCCCAACACCACGGTACACCCAAATACAGGGGTGCCGCACACCCCCTATGTTTCACCGATGAGGTGCTGGACCACGAATTTCCAGAGGGATTCAAACCCGTAAACATAGAGGCATACGACGGAACGACAGACCCTAGGGTCTGGATTGAGGACTACATCCTCCATATCCATATGGCTCGAGGAGACGATCTCCACGCCATCAAGTACTTACCCCTCAAGCTCAAAGGGCCAGCTCGGCACTGGCTGAAAAGCCTCCCCGAAAACTCCATTGGAAGCTGGGAAGAGCTCGAAGATGCTTTTCGGGCAAATTTTCAAGGGACCTATGTCCGACCACCGGATGTAGACGATTTGAGTCATATAACTCAACAGCCCGGAGAGTCAGCCCGAAAGCTTTGGAATAGGTTCCTCACTAAAAAGAACCAAATAGTCGACTGCCCGGACGCCAAAGCCTTAGCAGCTTTTAAGCACAGCGTTCGAGACGAATGGCTTGCCAGACACCTCGGCCAAGGAAAGCCGAGAACAATGGAAGCATTAACAAGCCTCATGACCCGCTTTTGCGCGGGCGAGGATAGCTGGTTAGCCCGATGCAGCACCAGCGGCCCAAGTACATCCAAAGTAAGGGACAAAAATGGGAAACCATGACGCAGCAAAAACAAGCGCCAGAATAAAGAAGACAGCCCAAAGAGCACGGCGGTAAACGCCGGATTTAGAAGCTCTCGGCCAGGTCAACAAAATCTGCCCTCCAAAGGCAACAGAGACGAACTATCAAGCCTAAACAAGATTTTGGATAAAATATGTCAGATCCACATCACCCCGATAAACCTGCAAATCATACCCATAGAGAATGTTGGGTCTTCAAGCAGTCTGGCAAGCTCAACACCGAACATAAGGGGTAGGATACACCAAGCGAAGACGAGGACGAGCCTCGCAAGCAAAGCACTGGGGAATAGAAGAAATTCCCACCATAAGTCAAAACATTAAACGTGTTACACGTGACGAAGGGGAGAAACAAAGAGGCACTCCTAGAGACACATGCCCCAGGGCCTATCACCGCGGAGTTCTGCCACTGGTCGTCCCAACCGGTCACCTTTGACCATCAGGATTACTCGGCAAGTATCTGCCGTGCAGGATGGGCTGCCTTGGTATTAGACCCAATAATTGACGGATACCACTTCACACGAGTCCTGATGGACGGCGGCAGCAGTTTAAACCTGATATATCAGGACACAATCCGCAAAATGGGGATAGACCCAACAAGAATCAGCCATAGCGATACTACCTTTAAAGGAGTAACACTCCCTACTACTAGAGGTTTTATTTGGCTTTCCCGATAACTTCCACAGCGAAAAGTTAACCTTCCACATCGCTCCGTTCCAAAGTGGCTATCAAGCACTACTCGGACGTGAAGCTTTCGCTCGCTTTAACGCAATACCGCATTACGCTTCTCTCATGCTTAAGATGCCCAGTCCACGCAGCATCATTACAGTAAATGGAAATATTGAGCGCTCCTTGCGCGCGGAAGACCGTGCGGCTGCCTTGGCATCCGGACACTAAATGACCTCACCAACTAAAGCATCTGACAGGTCGTTAGGACCACTGACGCGGTTAGATGAGTCCGGCGCAGCTATATGTAATTAATACAGGTTTGATGGCTATACCCCTATTACAATACAAGGGGCTCAACGCGCGCAAACAAGTGACAATTAGGCTCAACTTTACTCATCTTGAACTGTACATGGTTTCTTTAGTATAATATACCTTTTAGCATGACCACTTTTCAACTAAGTTCCTCTCTTTTACAGATGACCATCGTGCTACACCCGTCCAGGATACGGCACAACAGAGACACAGGCGCAGACGTGAAGCAGGGACCCGTTCGAAGGATTCTTTTTAGATTAAGACCCTGTGTAAACCTTTTTTACTATCTCTTGTTGATACACATCCCCCGGATTCTCAGTACAATTGAGAAGGATGCTGACGTATTGGCATGTGGCCATGTTAGAATATTGCACGTACCTGGACACTAGGGGCTTATTACAAAGGGCACTGCTTAAGCCCGGTTTACACCATAAAGACCGAATACCTTAGGGAGTGTTCGGCGTCGCGAGTTTGGCCTTATATGCATCAGCTCCAAATCATGTCTTTGGTCAAATGTTAGGTTTTCCCGGATCCTGTGTTTTGCTGCCTTACGTTCCGCTCTATCGGCTAAGGCGGCACCAGGAGAACTACTGCGATTGTGCCCTGGTTCATCCGGACGAGCACCTCAGTAGAGAAAGCCGAAAACTGACTGTCATGATATAGCGTGAAACTGGTCAACCACTCGATGATCTAGCGGAATCTTCGGGATTCCTCCGCCTTAACGAAGGGCCGTTTCCCGGTCAGGCATGTACGCACCCCGAATTCGGATGAGTGCGGAGCCACCAGGGGCTATATAGTAGCCCCACTGTCAAACTCCTCTGGCTAAGTGAAAGTGTTAAAGCATTATAGTCCTATTGCCTAGTTCGCCGCGCTATCACCTCCTTAAGACCAAGACGTTGGATCAAGTGTGAACATGCATCTTCTGTGAACACCCCCGCATTATATGCGTGGGGGCTGAAGCCGACGATTGCCATCTTTCAGGTTATATACATATATACATAAATGGCCGCACAGGAGGCATCATAGTACTTTCGGGCAAAAGTATAAATACGTCCTTGATAAACTCAATAAAACATTGTTTTTACAATGGGAATACATGTCACTCAAACATAATATTCTTCGAGCACTGAGCCTCTATCGAACGAGCGCCTTCAAGAACTTCTTCAAACTAGTGCTCGGCAGCCACTCGGCCTATGGCTGAACCCTGTGCCGCAACAGTGGTGGCATCCATCTCCGCCCAGTATGTTTTGACACGGGCAAGGGCCATCTGCGAGCCTTCTATGCACGCCGACCTCTTTACAGCATCGATGCGTGGCACAGCACCAAGGAACTGTTGCACTAAGCTAAAGTAGCTATTCGGCCTTGGCCCTCCAGGCCACAGATGATCCACAACGGACCCCATGGCAAGTCCGGATAATCTATGGAGCTCAGCCCACTCGGCCATTTGCTCATTCAACAGCTGCGGACGGGCTGGAGCATGAAACTGTGACCAAAACAATTTTTCCACTACATGATCTTTCCGATCCTTGAAGTACTCTGTTGCGTCAGCAGCACTGGCAGCCAAATCCACGTAGGCGTCCGCAGAACTCCATAGCCGGTCCAGAGGTGCATACTTCGGATCCCCGAACTTAGTCCGCAACAACAAGGCTTCCTAGACACAATATCCGCAGCTTGATACAGCTCCTCCTTCGTCGCTCTAATTTTGGAGCGGGATTCCTTGGCAGCCACCCGGGCCTTTTCCAGGCCCGTCGCCTTCGCCCGGTTTTCTTCTTCAAAAAGCCGGTAGCGGTCAGCAACATCTTTTAAATCTACAGCCATCTTGGCTATTCTTTCTTTGCTCTCGCAATGAGTGGCCTGTTCGGCCCTTAACTCTTCGGCCACCCGTAAAGCGGCCGCATCACTATTCCTTGCTTGCTCCTTGGCTCGGGCAAGCTCTGCCCGAAGGGTCTCCACGGTGGCAGCTCCATCTGCAGTCACAACATATTAAAGATACTGGCATCATGCTGCTCTTATTATGTGACGATCACCAGAAAAATCACTCACCCTGTGCCTCGCCAAGCCGCTTGTTGACAAGCACGATGTCAGCATCTGTCGCAGCTCGTTGCCGCTTTAGTTTGGCAAACCCATCAGTCCGACTAGCCACCGGAGCTTCAACCACCTGCACATAAAGGTGGTTTGGTTATTACCTGGGACTATGATCCTCTGTTTGCCGCCGTTCTCGACGACAACCAGAGTCTCAAGGGCTACTATCTGCATGGGCATACCTAATGTATGCGGTACTATTAAAGGCATACATTACTTTACATACCTCAAAGCCTTTCAGCAGACTCATAAAAGCTTCATGCAAACCGCTTTCGGCAGATGAAATCCTTTCAATTACCGTACCCATTAGCATACGATACGCTTCCGAGACGACAGCTTTCCCTAGAAGATCCTTCAGCGCGTCCGACCGCACACAGTACAGACCCTTGCTGTCGCTCTCCTCAGGAGCTGGATACTGGGGACAATGGGCAGCCAAAGGGTTATCCTCTGGCGATATTGGATCCGGAGATACCCTTCGCGACGACACTTCAAGGTCACCCGCTTCTTGAGCTGGGGAGTCCGGGGGAGGCGTTTCACTCTCCATCATCTCCGGAAGAAGATCCCCCGAAGATGAACTTTGTCGAGAAGGGCTGCGGTCCAGACTACAATTTATAAGCATCGGTTATTATCTTCGGAAGTAAGGTAGGATATCCTCACTATTAAATACTTTTTGATTACTTACATCTCGGTAGAGGGCTGATCCCTGCGCGAACATTGTGCGGCAAGAATACCCTCCGAGGCAGGACCCTCTGGCGGAGACTTCTTCTCCCGTTTGGAAACCTTAGTTACCGGATATTCAGAGGTAGTCCTCTTCCTTCC
Organism: Triticum urartu; assembly: GCF_003073215.2. Classification (NCBI taxonomy): domain Eukaryota; kingdom Viridiplantae; phylum Streptophyta; class Magnoliopsida; order Poales; family Poaceae; genus Triticum; species Triticum urartu. The sequence continues at coordinate 339,926,139 of NC_053026.1, forward strand.
CCGGGGAGAGAGAATGTCAGATTCTTCCCCTTGGTTATCCTCCCTCGCAGAGGCGCTCATTCCCTCGATTGGAATAGGTAGCGATGGAGGCCCACTTTCGCCCTCTTTATTCCCGCCTTCATCTTCCTTTGAGGGCACTAGACAAGGTGCTGGCTCAAGCATCTTTTCCAGCACCGGATTACCCAAGCCTTCAGGAAGGGGGGCTGAACACCGGATCATCTTCGCCTTTGTTATCCAGTCCTGGTCGAAGAGCGATTCTTCAGAATGATGTCATGATAAATAAAAGGACAATGTGTTCGGCCATGGGATTACTTACTTGGGCAGCGGGGCGGTTGCAGCTCAGGCCCACGTCCTCGGTAGTGTCTGGACACTCTATTTGGGGTCCGAAGAACAATTTGTACATCTCCTCGTGTGTCATGCCGAGGAAATTCTGAATGGTGTGCGGTCCTTCCGTGTTGAATTCCCACATGCGGAGGGGCCGGCATTTGCTAGGCTGGACTCGACGAACCAGCATAACTTGCATTACCATAACCAGACTAAAATCTCCCTCGAAGAGATCTCGGATACGGCTCTGTAGTATTGGCACGTCCTTGGTTGGACCCCATCTCAGCCCCCTGCTGATCCATGACATCAGTTGTGGTGGAGGGCACGAGCGAAAGGCGGGGGCAGCTACCCACTTGGCATTTCCGGGAGTAGTGACATAAAACCACTCCCGTAGCCACAATCCGGACACATCTAGAAAGGAACCCTTTAGCCATGGAGCATCAGGAATTTTGCTTATTAGAGCACCTCCGCACGCTGCGTTCTGCCCCTCGACCATCTTCGGCTTCACATCGAAGGTCTTGAGCCACAGGCCGAAGTGAGGGGTAATGCGGAGGAAGGCCTCACAAACGACAATAAATGACGAGATGAGAAGAAGGGAATCCGGGGCCAGATCGTGAAAATCCAGCCCGTAATAGAACATAAGACCATTAATGAAGGGATCCAGAGCGAGGCCTAGTCCTCGGAGGAAGTGGGAGACGAACACAACGCTCTCGTTGGGTTCGAGAGTAGGGACGACCTGCCCTCGGGCGGGCAACCTATGCGAAATTTCGGCGGTCGGATATCTGGCCTCCCTCAACTTCTTGATGTCCTCCTCCGTGATGGAGGAAGGCATCCACTGGCCTTGAAGGCTAGATTCGGACATGATTGAAGGCCCGAAGCACCTGACCTGGGCTTTGGGTGTTAGAACTCGAGGCGGGGGAAGGATTCGATTGAGCACGGGAGGGAAAAAAGAAAAAGCCTTGTCCCTTTATAAAGGGGACGAATATCAGGCGTCCTCCTCGTGGTCATTCGAGACTTATCTAAGATCTAGGAGTCATACCAACATGCACGATTGGGTTACCCACGTTCGTATTGATGAGAATCCCATGATAAGGGAACACGATCTCTGTTTTGACAAGACGTGTTAAGAAACCGCCTCGCGTTATGTGCGGGGCTGGTTAAAGAAAAATGGTTCAAATAATTACTGGGCCGTGGCATGATGTCATGCTGCCAAAACGTGTCAGCAGATTAGATTTGTGGAAATATTATTCTCTCTACGATGGTATGTGGAACTTATTTTGCAGGGCCGGACACTATCCTTGTATTCAAACTCTTCCGTGGTGTATTCGAAGGAGGAACCCGCCTTGCAATGCCGAAGACAACACTGCGCGCCGGACTCATCGTCATTGAAGCCTGGTTCAGGGGCTACTGAGGGAGTCCTGGTTTAGGGGGTCTCCGGACAAACGGACTATATCCTTTGGCCGGACTGATGGACTATGAAGATAAGATATTGAAGACTTCGTCCCGTATCCGGATGGGACTCTACTTGGCATGGAAGGCAAGCTAGGCAATACGGATATGGATATCTCCTCCTTTGTAACCGACCTTGTGTAACCCTAGCCTCCTCCGATGTCTATATAAACCAGAGGGTTCAAGTCCATAGGACAACATACAATCATACCATAGGCTAGCTTCTAGGGTTTAGCCTCTCTGATCTCGTGGTAGATCTACTCTTGTACTACTCATATTATCAAGAACAATCAAGCAGGACGTAGGGTTCTACCTCCATCAGGAGGGCCCGAACCTGGGTAAAACATCATGTCCCCTGCCTCCTGTTACCATCCACCTTAGACGCACAGTTCGGGACCCCCTACCCAAGATCCGCCGGTTTTGACACCGACACCCCCTGACAGCTGGGATCCACCGGCTATATCTTCGCACACAAGGAAGTGCCTCCTTATCCTCCCTGACAGCTAGGACCCACCCGTTCGAACCGTGTGTAGGGTTGTCTGTCTAGTCGCGTACGTGTACGTACATATTGGTTGACTGGTCTCTCTGCAACGATGAACCGTGTCTGAGTAAGGAGCGGCACGTGTCGTAGTAGAGCTGCCGACGTAGCATGTCACACAGTCCCGTCTATATGTATGTACAACCACGTTGCAAGAAAGTAAATATGGCTATGTACGTACATATAGGCAGGGGTCTCGAACATGTACATCGATTACCTCCTGTTCATCGGTAGCCATCCGGCTGGGTCGGAACGGAGGAAACATCGTCGTGTTCATTGGGAGGCAACCGACTGGGTCGGAATACGTCCTGTTCATAGGTAGCCAACCGGCTTGGACGAAACAGCCGAAACGAGGTCTGGTGTACCGCAGAACAGAGGAAACAGCCTTCTGTTCGACCACGTACGGTCGAAACGGGGTCCTGTTCATCGGGAAGGGTCTGGCATACCGTAACACGAAGGAAACAAACTTCTGTTCGAGTGCCTACGATCGAAATGGGGTCCTGTTAGATCGGAAGGGGTGTGGCGTACCGCCAAACAGAGGAAACAGACTTATGATCGAGCGCCTATGGTCCACACAGGGTCCTCCTGTTGATCGGGAGGGGTGTGGCGTACCGCAAAACAGAGGAAGCAAACTTTTGTTTGAGCGCCTACGGTCGAAATGGGGTCCTGTTGATCCACCGTCTACTGCCTCGCTCAAGCCTCCACGGGCAACTATTCATCCACCGTTGACTTCCTCCAGCATCCACCTACTATTCATCCATGGGCTACTATTCATCCAACCTCCACGGGGTCCTATTCATCCACCCCCAACCGGCTGGGGTGCGGCGGCCTCCTCGGAGTCCTGTTCATCCTGCGGCAACCGCCTACTACAATGGGGTCATGTTCATCCAACCCCCACCGGGAAATATTCATCCACGGCAAACCAACTAGCTTGACTCACCACATCTCGACTCGTTCTACGTATCACGCGCGCGGTAGCAACTGTCACTGTTCATTGAGAGGCAACCCAACACACCGGTTGGTTGTGTCTCGCACGGGGGCTCGATCAACTTCAGTAAGTAGCAATAGCGATCGATTGCTCGGGTTTAGTTAGCAGCAGCAGCGAAGGAATCGCTCGGCTTCAGTCGGTAGCGAAGGAATCGCTCGGGTTCAGTTAATAGCCAAGGGATTGATCGCTACAGTTCAGTAACGTAGCTAGTGCAATCGCTCGGGTTCAGTAAGAAAACGCCTCTCCCTCGGGTTCACTTACAGCCAACGCCTCGCACACACACGCGCCTACGCGTACAAGAGAAACACGCAAACCATAGTGCATCTCTCGGCCCCGACCACCCACCGTAACCGGGAACTCCGCAAAAATTTCCTCGCCCTCACTTCTATCATGATTTTTTATCTCATGGACGGCCCAAAGAATGTCATGCAAGTGTGTCCCCGGCTTGCCCAGGGCTAAACGCCCATTTTCTGTCATGATTTTTTGTCATAGAAGTAGGAGCCCACCACATCTTTGATGATACGTGTTTTTGTTACACTTATCGTCATAGAAGTGTCACAACCATGACAGAAAAAGTTTTCGTTCGGGCCATAATGTCACAGATGTGTCTTTTTTTGTAGTGTTGTTACCTTGTGGTTTTTAATTGTTTATATTATAAAAAACTATTTCTACCATCCATATTACACATCACCATCTCTTCGCCGAACTAGTGCACCTATAAAATTGACAACTATATTGGGTGTGTTGAGGACACAAGAGAGTCTTTGTATTTGATTGTTGGGTTGTTTGAGAGAAACCATCTTCATCCTACACCTACTATGGATTGATAAACCTTAGGTCATCCACTTGAGGGAAATTTGTTGTTGTCCTATAAAACTCTGTGCTTGGAGGCCCAACAGAGTCTACAAGAATAAAGTTGTGTAGTAGACATCACTCGGCGAACTCTTTGCTCGGGTGAACAAGTCGACTCTGGTGTACTGCGACAACATGCCCAGGGTCGATCTGACAACCAACTTGATGTAGGGTGGGACCCTAGGGTCCCATCTTTCACAAATTGGAGGGGGAATTCCCGAAGAACACACAAGAGGAAAACACACAAATCAAGTAGATCCAAATCATACATGTGCTAGATCCACATACATAGAGAGGTCACAAAGATCCAAGGACAACAAGGGATGATACAAAGGAACTAGGTCTTCTCGATCCTCGAAGGAAGGAGGTTTTGAATCCACAAAGGATCTTCCCACAAGGGGGTCTTGAATCCACTAGGGGGGTCTTATCCTAGGAGGTCTTGGTCTCCAATGGAGTAGCGGTACAAGTGGATGAGCAAAGCTCTGTCTCCAAAATGAGCTATCACAATGCTAACCCTAAAACGTAGATAGAGGGGGAGTATATATAGTCTAGGGGGCCAAGGGGTGCATGGGCCTTGACCCAGATGCACTACACGCAGGCAGGGGGCAGATGTCTGGGCGTCGGGCTGGATGTCCAGGAAGAGGAGGCCAGATGTTCGGGACTGGCTTTGGTTGCGTTCTGTGCAGGAGGGGCCAAATTTTCGGGCTGGCGCTGGATGTCCGAGCCTTCGCGTCAGGTCGGATGTCTCATGTCGCTTGAAGCTACATCGGGATTTCCCCAAAGAGGAAGGGATGATGCAGCATAGCGGCGGTAGGTATTTCCCTCAGATATGAAACCAAGGTTATCGAACTAGTAGGAGAACCAAGAAACACAACGTAAACAGCCCCTCCACACAAATAACAAATACTCGCAACCCGACGTGTTAAAGGGGTTGTCAATCCCTTTCGGGTAACGGTGCCAGAAATTGGTGCGTGGATGGGAGAAAGTTGTAATAGATTGAATAAATAGATCGCAAATAAAATAAAGTGGAGCAAAGAATTTTTGTATTTTTGGTTTAGTAGATCTGAAAATAAATGCAAAGGAAAAGTAGATCGCAAAGGCAAATATATGAGAAAGAGACCCGGGGGCCGTAGGTTTCACTAGTGGCTTCTCTCGAGAAAAATAGAAAACGGAGGGTGAAAAATTACTGTTGGGCAATTGATAGAACTTCAAATACTCATGACGATATCTAGGCAATGATCATTACATAGGCATCACGTCCAAGATTAGTAGACCGACTCCTGCCTGCATCTACTACTATTACTCCATACATCAACCGCTATCCAGCATGCATCTAGTGTATTAAGTTCATGGAGAAATGGAGTAATGCAATAAGAACGATGACATGATGTAGACAAGATCTATCTATGTAGAGATAGACCCCATCATTTTATCCTGAGTAGCAATGATACATACCTATCGATTCCCTTCTGTCACTGGGATCAAGCACTGTAAGATCAAACCCACTACAAAGCACCTCTTCCCATTGCAAGATAAATAGATCAAGTTGGCCAAACAAAACCCAAATATCAGAGAAGAAATACGAGGCTATAAGCAATCATGCATAAAAGGGATCAAAGAAACTCAAATACTTTCATGGATACAAAAAAGATAGATCTGATCATAAACTCAAAGTTCATCGAATCCCAACAAACACATCGCAAAAGAGTTACATCATATGGATCTCCAAGAGACCATTGTATTGAGAATCAAGAGAGAGAGGAAGCTATCTAGCTACTAACTACGGACTCGAAGGTCTACAAAGAACTACTCACGCGTCATCGGAGAGGCACCAATGGAGGTGGTGAACCCCATCCGAGATGGTGTCTAGATTGGATCTGGTGGTTCTGGAATCTGCGGCGGCTAGATCAATATTTCATCGACTCCCCTAGGTTTTTGGGAATATTGGGGTATTTATAGAGCAAAGAGGCGGTTCGGGGGGCACAACCCACCAGGGCTTGCCTGGGCCTCCTGGCGCGCCCTAGTGGGTTGTGCTCTCCTTGGAGCACCCCCCAGGCACAGCCAGGGCCCATTATGTTCCTTCTAGTCCATAAAAATCTCCGTAAGGTTTCATGGCATTTGGACTTCGTTTGGTATTGATTTTCTGTTATGTAAAAACATGGAAAAAACAACAACTGGCACTTGGCACTATGTCAATAGGTTAGTACCAAAAAATGATATAAAATGACTATAAAATGATTGTAAAACATCCAAGATTGATGATATAACATCATGTAACAATCAAAAATTATAGATACGTTGGAGACGTATCAGCATCCCCAAGCTTAACTCCTACTCATCCTCGAGTAAGGAAGTGATAAAAACAGAATTTTTGATGTGGAATGCTGCCTAACATGTCATATCATATTATTTTCTTTATAGCATGGACATTTGGACTTTTATATTGTTCAAAGCAATACTCTAGTTTTTACATGATAATTTAAATACTCAAGCATATCAACAAGCAACCATGTCTTTCAAAATATCAACGCTAAAATAAGTTATCCCTAGCCCATCATGCTCAACCATTGATCCATTCATGAAACACACTCGCATATTACCTACACCCAATACTCAAGTACGATCATATTGCCTCCTATTTGGTGCTTTTATAAGATAAGATGGAGACTCAAATTCAAAAATAAAAATTGCATAAAGTAAAAGAAAGGCCCTTCGCAAAGGGAAGTAGGGATTTGTAGAGGTGCCAGAGCTCAAAGCGAAAATCTTAGAGATAAAAACATTTTGGGAGGTGTGTCCTTCCCACCAATGAAAACGACTTAGAGTTCCCAACACTTTCCATGCTAGATATATCATAGGCGGTTCCCAAATGGAAAATAAAGTTTATTCCTTTTTCCACCATACTTTCACTTTCCATGGCTAACCGTATCCACGGGTGCCTTCCATACCAACACTTTCCAAGGAATTTATTATTTGACAACATAAAGTAAATTCATTTTTCATTTCGGGACTGGGCATCCCTAATACCTTTGCCTTACTCTCGTGCAATGATAAGTGAATAAACACTCATCGTGAGAATAACACATCTAGCATGGAAAATATTAGCCACCCCTCACCGCTCCGCGAGCGAAACAAACACACAAAAGAGAAGTTTATTTCGAAAATTAGAGATGGCACATACAAATTTGCTTAGAACGGCAAAAGAATACCGCATATAGGTAGATATAGTGGACTCATGTGGCAAAACTGGTTTAAAGGTTTTTGGATGCACAAGTAGTGATCATACTTAGTGCAAAACAAAGGCTAGCAAAAGATTGGGAAGCGACCAACCAAGAAACGAATAATCTCATAAGCGATCATTAAGCATAATTAACACAAAATAATGCACCACAAGTAGGATATAATTTCATTGCATAATTATTGACTTTCGTTCTTGCATAGGGAATCACAAACCTTAACACCAATATTCTTACTAAAGCATAATTACTCATCAACATAACTCACATATCACATCATCATATCTCAAAACTATTACTAAGAATCAAGTTTATTTTGTCCAATGATCTTCATGAAAGTTTTTATTATATCCTTATTGAATATCTATCACTTTGGGACTAATTTTCATATGTTGCTTTTGACAAGCTCAAACAAATATAAGTGAAGATCATGAGTATAATTTTTCTTTCTCTCAAATTAATTTAAGTGAAGTAAGAGAGAATTTCTTGAAAATTTTACTAACTCTCAAACAAATCTAAGTTAAGCAAGAGAGCATTTCTTCAAAAATACTAAATCACACCGTGCTCAAAAATATATAAGTGAAGCACTAGGGCAAGTCCATAGCTCATAAAAATTTAAGTGAAGCATAGAGAGCAATTCTAACAAGTCATGACATAATTTTTGCTCTCTCAAATAGGTGTTTCTAGCAAGGAATCAAGACTTAAAACACAAAATAAAACAAGCAAAGACACATATCATACAAGACGCTCCAAGCAAAACACATAGTATGTGACGAATAAAAATATAGCTTCGAGTAAAATACCGATGGTCGTTAGAAGAAAGAGGGGATGCCACTCGGGGGCATCCCCAAGCTTAGTTGCTTGGTCTCTTTTGGATAATAGCTTGGGATGTCGGGGCATCCCCAAGCTTAGGCTATTCTTACTCCTTATTACTTCATGCATCGTAAGATAACCCAAAACTTGAAAACTTAAATCACACAAGACTCAACAAAAGTCTTCGTGAGATCCTTTAGTATAAGAAAACAAATGACTACTATATGTGTTGTAGTAAACCAATTCATATTTTGTTCTTGCATTATATCTACCATATTCCAACTTTTCTATGGCAAAAACTCATCAAAGAAAACCATAGAGACATCAAAACAAGCACACAACGCAAAGAAAACAGAATCTGTCAAAACAGAATAGTCTGTAGCAATATGACTATTTCGAATACTTCTGTAACTTTAAAAATTCTGAAAAATTAGGACGGCCTGAGCAATTTGTATATTGATCTATTGCAACTTGAATGGGTATTTTTATCGCTCTCTGGTAAAAATTGAGAATTATTTTCGTGAGTGCAAAAGTTTGTCTTTTTTCAGCAAGATCAAACAACTATCACCCAAGAAGATCCTAAAGGCTTTACTTGGCACAAACACTAATTAAACATAAAAAAACAATCATAAAAGTAGCATAATTGTGCTAAAACTCAAAAACAAGAAGCAGAAAAGCAAAATTAAATTTTATTCATTGGGTTGCCTCCCTACAAGCGCTATAGTTTTACGCCTTTAGCTTCGCATAAAGCAAGGATCTAAGTTTTGTCATCTTTGGTTCGAGATCCATAAGATGCCCTCTTGATAGATTCATATGGTGACCTAATTCTTGTTCTAGGAAAGTGTTCCATACCCTTCCTCAAAGGAAATTGGAACTTAATATTTCCTTCTTTCACATCAATCACGCCACCAATAATGCGTAAAAACGGTCTACCAAGAATAATTGGACAAGACGGATTGCAATCAATATCAATAACGATAAAATCTATGGGCACATAATTCCTATTTGCAAGAATAAGAACATCATTAGTTCTTCCCCTAGGCTTTTTAATAGTAGAATCCACCAAGAGAAAATTTAAAGAACATTCTTCAAGATCAGTAAGACCAAGCACATGACATAAAGATTTCAGAATTGTAGAAACACTAGCACCTAAGTCACACAAAGCAAATCACTCATAATTTTTAATCTTGACTTTGATAGTAGGTTCCCACTCATCATTCAATTTTCTAGGTATTGAAACTTCTAATTCCAACTTTCCTTCTAAAGCTTTCATCATAGCATCGACAATATGTTTAGTAAAAGCTTTATTTTGTTCATAAGCATGGGGTGAATTTATCATGGATTGCAACAAAGAAATACAATCAATCAAAGAGCAACTATCATAATTAAAGTCTTTGTAATCCAAAAGAGTGGGTACATCACTACCTAAGTTTTGACCTCTTCAAACCCACTTTTATCAATTTTCTCAGCAAGATTTTCACCCTCCGAATCATTAGGACGCCTTCTAGCTAACGTTGACTCTTCTCCAGTCCCTTTTTCATCAATCTTAACTTTACTAAACAAGGAATGAATAGAAGAAACACCAATCATTTTAAGATCATCATCACTTTCGCGAAAGAAATCACTAGAAAACACTTTTTCTTAAAAATCACTTTTAGCTCTAAGCATAGCGGTTCTTTTCTTACTTTCATCCATAGAAACATAAAGAGCTTTAATTGATTCATAAACCTTAGGCACAAAAATTTTCATTTTGAGATTTTCCACATCATGAGCAATTCTATCAATACTTCTAGACAAATCATCAATCTGACTCAACTTTTCTTCTAAGGAAGTGTTGAAAACTTTTTGTGTGTTGATAAATTCTTTAATGTTGTTCTCAAGATCAGAGGTGTTCCTATTATTTTATAAGAAGGATTTCCATAGGAATTACCATAATTATTAGAGGAAATACTAGGAAAAGGCCTAGGATTAAAATTACCTCTATAAGCATTGTTGTTGAAATTATTTCGAGAGATAAAATTCACATCTATGGCATCACTAGTTTGCCAATCAAAGTAGACAAAGGCATATCATTAAAATCAATACGAGCACTTTTACTAGCAACCATTTTCATAAGAGCATCAACTTTTTCATTCAAAGAAGAAACTTCTTCAATTGAATTCAATTTTTTACTAGTAGGAGCTCTTTCGGTATGCCATTGTGAATAATTTTCCATGATATTATCAAGCTATTTGGTGGCTTCACCCAAAGTAATTTCCATAGAAGCACCACCCGCGGCGGAATCTAAAAGATTACGAGAAACAAAATTCAATCCCACATAAATTTTTTGTATGATCATCCAAAGATTTAACCCATGAGTTGGGCAATTCCTTAGCATCATTTTCATCCTTTCCCAAGATTGTGCAACATGCTCATGTTCAAGTTGCTTGAAATTCATGATCTGGGTTCTAATGGAAATAATTTTTGCGGGCGGAAAATACTTAGTGATAAAAGCATCTTTGCACTTATTCCAAGAATCAATACTATTGCGAGGCAAAGAAGAGAACCAAATTTGTGCGAAATCACGCAAAGAGAACAAAAATAATTTCATCTTCAAAACATCATTGTCCACATCTTTTTCTTTTGCATATCGCATAATTCCATGAAGGTATTAAGATGGGACGCGGCATCCTCATTAGGAGTACCGGAAAATTGATCTTTCATAACAAGATTCAACAAAGCAGTATTAATATCACAAGACTCCGCACTAGTGGCGGGAGGAGCAAGCAGAGTGCCAATAAAATCATTGTTGTTGGTATTTGAGAAATCACACAACTTTGTGTTCTCTTGAGTCATGATGACTACACAACAAGATTGCACTCAAAATAGATCCGACAAGAAAACGGCGAACGAAAAAGAGGGGCGAATAAAACTGCAAATTTTTGTGAAGTGGGGGAGAGGAAAATGAGAGGCAAATGGAAAATAATGTAAATTGCGAGGAGATGAGATTTGTGATTAGGAACCTAGTATATGTTGAAGATCCTCCCCAGCAACGGTCCCGGAAATTCCTTTTGATGTCTGTCGGTGTCAAAACCGGCGGATCTCGGGTAGGGGGTCCCGAACTGTGCGTCTAAGGCGGATGGTAACAGGAGGCAGGGACACAATGTTTTACCCAGGTTCGGGCCCTCTTGATGGAGGTAAAACCCTACGTCCTGCTTGATTGTTCTTGATAATATGAGTAGTACAAGAGTAGATCTACCATGAGATCAGAGGGGCTGAACCCTAGAAGCTAGTCTATTGTATGATTGTATGCTATCCTACGGACTAAAGCCCTCCGGTTTATATAGACACCGGAGGGGGCTAGGGTTACACAAGGTCGGTTACAAAGGAGGAGATATACATATCCATATTGCCTAGTAAGGGAGTCCTAGATTAGGGGGTCTCCGGACAGCCGGACTATATCCTTTGGTCGGACTGTTGGACTATGAAGATACAAGATTGAAGACTTCGTCTCGTGTCCGGATGAGACTCTACTTGGCGTGGAAGGCAAGCTAGGCAATACGGATATGTGTATCTCCTCCTTTGTAACCGACCTTGTGTAACCCTAACCCTCTCCGGTGTCTATATAAAGCAGAGGGTTTTAGTCCGTAGGACAACATACAATCATACCATAGTCTAGCTTCTAGGGTTAACCTCTCTGATCTCGTGGTAGATCTACTCTTGTACTACCCATATCATCAATATTAATCAAGCAGGACGTAGGGTTTTACCTCCATCAAGAGGGCCCGAACCCGGGTAAGACATCGTGTCCCCTGCCTCCTGTTACCATCTGCCTTAGACGCACAGTTCGGGACCCCCTACCCGAGATCCGCCGGTTTTGACACCGACATTGGTGCTTTCATTGAGAGTTCCTCTGTGCCGTCGCCAGAAGGAAGGATGTCTCGTCCCGTCTTTAAAGACGGTACTACTGTCGGGGGAGCTTTGGCGGTCGGCCAAACTCTCCGGCTAGGCGGGTTCATCATGACCGCCTGTTCGGCTGCCGCGCCAACGATGACTTCTCGGGTCATCGAAAACATCCTCCACGTCAAATCGGCACTCGCCGAACAGATGGATCCAATGGAGCTCACCTCCTTAAACGAGCTCTTGGATCGCATCGCCGCCTTGGGAGTCGCTACGGACTATGATCGGATTGGGCTTAAACCCGACCAAAGGGAGATTAACTCTCCACCGGTCACCCATCATATTGCAGTGGTGGAGGAACAATGCGGCGACCTTTCCTCTATCTTAAGGACCAACTATGTCCGGATTCCTGAGTTCTCCGAGCCGGACGCCCGCTCGCGGGAGGACAACATCAAATCCCTGAACTTAGAGTCAGGCAGCAGACCAGGATTATCGGGTAACACCCCGGAACCGGAACTTCCAAAATTGGAAACTCCTCGGCCCCTGGATCCCAGATCGGGTAAGGGTTCGGATTCAAATCCACCCACCCACCCAAACATAGACGATCTTTCCCACATCAGGCAAGAGCCCCAGGAAACAGTACATCACTATTGGGCCAGATTCCTCCTTGCGATGAACAAGGTTAAGGACTGTCGCGAGGAAGACGCAATCTCATTTTTCTGCAATAATTGCACGGACAAGGGAATCCTTAACGCCATAAATCGCCATGAGATAACACGCTTCGCCGACTTGGCGTCCATAGTACGAAAGTACTGTGCGATGGAAAGTGCCTGGAAAACCGAAACAAACTTTTGGGATAATCCGGCCCTAAATACAAACCCAGTCCGAAATAAAAGGGTGCATTATCACAATACACCCGGGTCAACTACCAAAAAGCAAAAACCCTCTACAGGGCATGGAACCGTCCTAGAGGGCTGGCTCAATGGACCCTGCAAAATTCATAGCACAGCGGATATAATACCAACGCACAGCCTTAGAGCATGTTGGATACTCTGGCAGGTGGCCAAAAGTGGTGAGGATCTTCTTATCCCAAATACCACAGAGCACCATCTCGTGGATAACAATACGGTGTTAACAGTGTTCGAGACCTTTGCGTCAAATAATAGGCGCAAGCGAACACTCCGCAGCATGGCCGAAATCTGCCATGTAGCAGCAATAAATCCATGGAGTGACACGGCTATTACCTTCAATGCCAGTGATGAACCTAAATTCCGAACAGCCCGAGCACCAGCCGCACTAGTCCTTAGTCCAATCGTGGACGGCTTTCGACTCACTAAAGTACTCATTGGCAGCGGTAACGGACTAAACCTCATCTATGAGGAAACTCTTCAAAAGATGGAAATAGACTAGAACCGCATCGAGCAAAGTAGCACAACCTTTAGAGGAATTATCCCCAGTCAGGAAGCACGCTGTGCTGGGAAAATCACACTAGATGTGGTATTCGGCACGCCGGACAATTACAGGTTCGAAGAAATTACATTCCAAGTGGCCCCGTTCAGCAGTGGCTATCATGCTCTTTTAGGACGGGAGGTGTTTACAATCTTCCAAGCCGTACCCCATTACGGGTACATGAAGCTTAAAATGTCCGGGCCCAACGGAATCATCACTCTCGCCAGTGATCCGGACACATCACTCCGCGTCGAAAACAAAACAGCCGCATTGGCCCTCGAGGCATTATCCGAAGCCCTCTCAGCCGAGGAATTAACCACAATACGCTCCACAGTGGACAGGGACGATGTGATACTCGACAAGAGATCCAAGTCCACCTCTTTTAAACCAGCGGATGAAATAGTCAAATTCCAAGTCCACCCAACGGACCCTACAAAAACAGCCTCCATCGGGGCACAGTTAAACCCTGCTGTGGACGCCGCACTATGAGAGTTCCTGCGCGAGAATTGGGACATATTCTCCTGGCATCCATCAGACATGCCAGGAATCCCACGCAGGCTGGCCGAGCATAGCCTCAATATCCTAAAGGGATTCAAGCCGGTCAAGCAAGCTCTTCGGTGTTTCTCCGAACCTAAGAGACAGGTGATGGGAGAAGAACTAGCCAAGTTATTGGAGGCCGGATTCATCAGAGAAATAAAACATCTGGACTAGCTAGCAAACCTGGTGATGGTACCAAAGAAGGACAAATCCTGGCGCCTTTGTGTCGATTTCAAAGGCCTCAATAAAGCTTGCCCAAAGGATCCCTTCCCCCTCCCACGCATCGATCAAATCATTTATGTTACCGCGGGACACGAGTCATTGTGTTTCCTCGACGCATACTCCGGTTACCACCAAATCAAGATGGCGGAGTCCGACTGTCGGTGTCAAAACCGGCAGATCTCGGGTAGGGGGTCCCGAACTGTGCGTCTAGGCCGGATGGTAACAGGAGGCAGGGGACACGATGTTTTACCCAGGTTCGGGCCCTCTTGATGGAGGTAAAACCCTACGTCATGCTTGATTGATATTGATGATATGGGTAGTACAAGAGTAGATCTACCACGAGATCAGAGAGGCTAAACCCTAGAAGCTAGCCTATGGTATGATTGTATGTTGTGATTGTTGTCCTACGGACTAAAACCCTTCGGTTTATATTGACACCGGAGAGGGTTAGGGTTACACAAGGTCGGTTACAAAGGAGGAGATATCCATATCCGTATTTCCTAGCTTGCCTTCCACGCTAAGTAGAGTCCCATCCGGACACGAGATGAAGTCTTCAATCTTGTATCTTCATAGTCTAACAGTCCGGCCAATGGAGATAGCCCGGCTGTCCGGAGACCCCCTAATCCAGGACTCCCTCAGTAGCCCCTGAACCAGGCTTCAATGACGATGAGTCCGGCGCGCAGTATTGTCTTCGGCATTGCAAGGCGGGTTCCTTCTCCGAATACATCACAGAAGAATTTGAATATGAGGATAGTGTCCGACCCTGCAAAATAAGTTCCACATACCACTGTAGAGAGAATAATATTTTCGCAAATCCAATTTGCTGACTTATTTTGGCAGCATGACGTTATGTCATGGCCCGGTGATTATTCGAACTGTTTTTCTTCAACCAGCTCCACACATAACGCGAGGCGGTTTCTTGACACGTCTTGTCAAAGCAGAGATCGTGTTCCCCCAATTACGGGATTCTCATTAATGCGATCGTGGGTAACCCAACTGTGTCTAGGACTCCTAGATTATAGGCAAGTCCTAAACGGCTACAGAGAGGATGCTTGATATTCACCCTCTTTATAAAGGGACAAGGTTTTCGATTTTTCCCTCTCGTGCTCAATCGAACCCTTCCCCCGCCTCGACTTCCAACACCCAAAGCCCAGGTTAGGTGCTCTGGATCTTCAATCATGTCCGGATCCAGCCTTCAAGGCCGATGGATGCCCTCCTCCGTGACGGAAGAGGACATCAAGAAGTTGAGGGAGGCCAGATACCTGACCGCCGAGATTTCGCATCGGCTTCCTGCTCGAGGGCAGGTCGTCCCTACTCCCGAACCCAACGAGAACGTCATTTTTGTCTCCCACTTCCTCCAAGGCCTAGGCCTCACTCTGGATCCCTTCGTCAGGGGTTTGATGTTCTATTACGGGCTAGATTTCCACGATCTAGCTCCGGACTCCTTTCTCCACATCTCGACATTTATTGTCGTGTATGAGGCCTTCCTCCGCATTACCCCTCACTTCGGCATGTGGCTTAAGAACTTTGAAGTGAAGCCGAAGATGATCGAGGGGCAACATGCAGCGTGCGGAGGTGCATCAATAGGCAAGATGGCAGGAGCTCCATGGCTGAAAGGTTCCTTTCCAGAGGTGTCCAAATTATGGCAACGGGAGTGGTTTTACGTCATGGCTCCCAGAAGTGCCAAGTGGGCGGCTGCCCCCGCTTTCCGCTCGGGCCCCCCACCACGACTAATGTCATGGATCAGCAGAGGTCTGAGCTAGGGTCCAGCCAAGGACGTGCCTATACTGCAAAGCCACATTCAAGATCTCTTCGAGGGAGATTTTAATTTGGTCGTTGTAATACAAGTTATGCTGGTTCGTCAAGTCCAGCCTTGCAGACGTTGGCCCCTTCGCTTGTGGGACTTCAACCCAGAAGGACCGCGTGCCATTCAAAGTTTCCTCGGCCTGACGCACGAGGAGATGTACAAGTCATTCTTCGAACCTCAAATAGAGTGTCCGGATACTACCGAGGACGTGGGCCTGAGCAGTAACCACGCCGCCGAACAAGTAAGAAATCCTCTAGCCGAACACACTGTCTTTTATTCATCATGAAGTTATTTCTGAGAGTTTGCTCTTTGACCAGGACTGGCTAACAAAGGCGAAGATGATTCGGTGTTTGGCCCCCCTCCCTGAGGGTTTGGAAAATCCGGTATTGGAAAAGATGCTCGAGCTTGCACCTTGCCCGGAGCCCTCGAAGGAAGATACGGGGGGGATAATACGGGCGGACGCGGGCCCCCATCGCTACCAGTTCCCACCGAGGGAATGAGCGTCTCCATGAAGGAGGATAACCGGGGGAGGAAAAGGACTGCTCCCGAGGATCCGGAAGCCGAGGCCTCCAAACGGGAGAAGAAGTCTCCCACAGAAGGTCCTGCCTCGGGGGGTGCCTTAGCCCCTCTCAGCCGAGCTCGTCTTCGGTGGATCTTCTTCCAGAGATGATGGAGAGCGAAACGCCTCCCCCGGACTCCTCCGCTCAAGAAGCGGGCGACCCCGAAGTGTCGTCATGGAGGGCCTCTCCGGATACGGTGAGGCCAAAAGATAATCCCATAGACCCCCGAAGTCCCCAGCGTCCGGCTACCGAAGAGAGCAAACAAAAGAGTCCGGCACCGTCTGGTATGCGGTCGGACGTTCTGAGGGAGCTGGTGGGGCGAGCGGCCATCTCAGAAGAACACCATACGCTGATGGGTACGGTGATGGAGAGAATTTCATCTGCCGAAAGTGGATTACATGAAGCCTTTATAAGTCTACAGACAGGCTTTGAGGTACGTGAGATAATATGTGATAGTACCGCACATGTTAGGTGTGCCCTGTGTAGATAGTAGCCCTTGAGACTCTGGTTGTCATCGAGAACGGCAGCGAACAGAGGATCATAGTCCCAGGCAATAACCAGACTGCCCGCATGTGCAGGTGGTGGAAGCTCCGGTGGCTAGCCGGACTAGTGAGTTTGCCAAATTAAAACGGCAACTGGATGCGGTAGACGCCGACATCGAGCTTGTTAACAAGAGGCTTGATGAGGCACATGGTAAGTGTTATTATCTGGTGAACGCCACATAGTAAGAGCAGCATGATGCCAGTATATTTAATATATTGTGACTGCGGATGGAGCTGCCACCGTGGAAACCTTGCGGGCAGAACTTGCCTGAGCCAAGGAACAAGCGAGGATTAGTAATGCGGCTGCTTTGAACGCGGCCGAAGAGTTGAAAGCCGAGAAGGCCGCACATTGCGAGAGCCAATAGAAGATGGCCAAGATGGCTGTAGAATTAAAAGACACTGCCGACTGTTGCTGGCTCCTTGAAAAAGAAAACCGAGCGAAGGCAACGGACCTTGAGAAGGCCACGATGGCGGACAAAGACACCCACTCTGCTATGAGAGCGAAGAAGGAGGAGCTGCGAGAAGCCGGGGATATTGCGGCTGGGAAGCCCTTCATGCTATGGAGGAAGTTCGGAGATCCACGGTATGCCCCTTTGGATCGGATGTGGAGTTCAGCAGATGCGTATATTGACTTGGCGGCAAGCGCTGCCGATGCAGCCAAATACTTCCAAGGTCAAATGGATCGTGAAGTGGACAAGCTATTCTGGTCGCAATTCAACGTTCCAGAGCGTCCGCTTCCATTGACTGATCAGCTAGCCGAAAGGGCCGAACTAAATAGGTTGTCCGGACTCGCCATGAGGTCTGTCGTGGATCAGCTATGGCCGAAAAAGCCAAAGCCGAACAACTATTTCAGTTTAGTACCGCGGTTCCTTAGTGCGGTGCCGCGCATTAATGCGATGAAGAGGTCGGCGTGCATAGAAGGCTCACGGATGGCCCTTGCCCGTGTTAAAGCATACTGGGCGGAGATGGACGCAACCACTGTTGCAGCGCAGGGTTCGTCCATAGGCCGAGTGGCTGTCGAGCACTATTTCGAGGGGGTTCTCAAGGGTGCTCGTTTGATAGAGGCCCAGTTGTAAGTGCATCTAGTGCCACCCCTAGTTGGTTTTGGAGTATTGACAACAAACCTAGTTGAGGGACTAATGTGTTTGTGAGAATTGCAGGATAACACAGGTAGAAGTCCCTCATTGATTCGGTTTTACTACCAGAGATGACCCCTAAAAATTTATGAAGACATTGAAGTCAAAGGTGGTATATGAAGATATTCACATTGAAGACTATGACAAAAGAAGACACGTTATGAAGCCTATGGAGCTCGAAGACTTAGATCTTTCGTAGTTCTTTTTCTTTTGTGTTGAGTCATAGGAACCACCGTACTGCTAAGTGGGGTCCAGGAGAACCAGTCAGAATGACCGAAGTGATGCCTAAACCAAAAACCTATGTCTTCGAGTGAAGACAATGAGAGCAAATCTTGTCCAGAGCCGGACAAGTCAGCTTTGCTTGTAGCCCAAGTAAAGTTGTCACGTGAGTTTGAAATCTGACCGTTGGAACACGTGTCAGTTCCTTAGTGACCCAGGGTCATTTCGGACAAATCAGGTCGGGTTGCCAAGTGGCTATAAGTAGCCCACCCCCTACAACCATAAACGGTTGGCTGCTCAGATTTTAGTGCACGGCTTTTGTCGTTTGAGAGCAACCCACCTTGAAGCCTTTGAGAGAAAATTTCTAGCGAGGAGAAAGCCCTAACCACCAAGAGCCAGAGTAAATTGGGCATCACTTAAGTCTTCTTGTCTGAGTGATCTGAAGACTTATTACACTTGAGGAATGTGCATCCTCCAGATGGTTAGGCGTCGCGTTCTGAGCATCCAAGAGACATTGTGGATTGCCAGTGAACGAAGTCTGTGAAGGTTTGGGAGTCTACCTTGAAGACTTACCTGAGTGATTGGGAGAGGACTATGTGACCTTAGCTCAAGGAGAATACGGTGAGGACTTGGTGTCCTGAGCTGCGTGTTCAGGACTGGGTGTCCGGGACTGTGTGTCCTAAGGTTTAAATACCTAGCCGCTCCAACCAGACGTACAGTTGTCACAGCAACTGGAACTGGTCCAACACATCATTGTCTTCAACGAGTCACTGGTTTCATCTTCACTTCCTTTTACTTACTGTTACTCATTGTGAAGCCATTGCATGCTTGCTATATATTTTGTCTTCACAACGTAACTGTATGATTTGTTTGGCTTCATAACTTCTTCCTACCTGATCCTTATTACACTGCAGCTACTTGTCATTGTGATTTCACTCTATTGAATACTTGACCATGGCTTACCTAGTGTAATCTAACTTCCGCTGCATAGTGATGGGCATATCTCTACTGTTTGTCTTCATAACTTCCATGTTTTGAAGACTTTCAGAAAAATCTCCTATTCACCCCCCTCTAGTCGATATAACGCACTTTCACGAGTGCTCGAAGAATATTATGTTTGAGTGATATGTATTCTCATTGTAAACACAATGCTTTTATGAAATTTTATAAGGCTATGTTTATACTTTTGCCTGAAAGTAGTATGATGCATCAGTGCGGCCGTTTATGTATACATGTTTATAACCTGAAAGATTGCAGCCATCGGCTTCAACCCCCATGCATATAATGCGGAGGTGCTCACGAAAAATGCGTGTTCACACTTAACCCAACGTCTTGGTCCTATTGAGGAGGTGATAGCGTAGCGAACAAGGCAACCAGACTATAATGCTTTAACACTTTCACTTAGCCATAGGAGTTTGACAGTGGGGCTACTAGATAGCCTCTGGTGGCTCCGCACTCTCCCGATCTCGGCGTGCATACATGCCTGGCCGGAAAACGGCCCTTCGTTAAGTCGGAGGAATTCTAACATTCCGATAGGTCATCGAGTGGTTGACCAGTCTCATGCTATATCATGACAGTCAGTTTTCGGCTTTCTCTACTGAGGTGCTCGTCCGGATGAACCAGGGCACAATCGCAGTAGTTCTCCTGGTGCTGCCTTAGCCGATAAAGCGGAACGTAAGGCACCAAAACACAGGAGCCGGGCAAACCCAACATTTGACCAAAGACAATGATTCGGAGCTGATGCATATAAGGCCAAACTCGCGACGCCGAACACTCCCTATGGTATTCGGTCTTTATGGTATAAACCGGGCCTAAATAGTGCCCTTTGTAAGAAGCCCCTTGTGTCCAGGTACGTGCATTATTCTGACGTGGCCACATGCCAAGACGTCAGCATCCTTCTCAACTGTGCTGAGAATTCGGTGGATGTGTATCAACAAGAGACAGTAAAAAAGGTTTATGCAGGGTCTTAATCTAAAAAGAATCCTTGGAACGGGTCCCTGCTGCACACCTGCGCCTGTGTCTCTGTTGTGCCGTGTCCTGGACAGGTGTAGCACGATGGTCATCTGTAAAAGAGAGGAATTTAGGTGAAAAAGTTGTCGTGCAGAGAGATAGTTTTTAAAGAAACCATGTATAACTAGAAATGAGTATAAATTGCCACTTGTCTGCGCGCGTTGGGCCCCTTGTATTTGTAATAGGGGTGTGGCCATCAATCCGGTATAAATTACATATAGCAGCGCCGGACTCGTCTAACCGCGTCCGTGGTCTTGACGACCTATCAAATACTTTAGTTGGCGAGGCCGTTTTTAGTGTGCGGCTGCCAAGGCAGTCGCATTCCCTTTGGCGCGCAAGGATCGCTTAATACTTACGTTCACTGTAATGATGCCGCGTGGACCGGGCATCTTGAGCGTCAGGGAAGCGTAATGTGGTATTGCATTAAGGCGAGCAAAAGCTTCGCGTCCAATTAGTGCTTGATAGCCACTTTGGAACGGAGCGATGTGGAAGGTTAAATGTTTGCTACGGAAGTTATCAGGGAAGCCGAATATAACCTTTAGTAGCAGGGAGCCTGTGCAATGAGCCCCTGGGCCTGGCGATACTCCTTTAAAGGTAGTATTGCTATGGCAAATTTTCATTGGGTCTATCCCCATTTTGCGGATTGTATCCTGGTATATCAGGTTGAGACTGCTGCCACCGTCCATCAGGACTCGTGTGAAGTGGTATCTGTCAATTATTGGGTCTAATACCAGGGCAGCCCATCCTGCATGCTGGATACTTGCTGAGTAATCACGATGGTCGAAAGTGATCGGTTGAGACGACCTGTGGCAGGACTCCGCGGTGATAGGCCCTTGAGCATATTTTTCTGGGAGTGCCGTTTTGTTTCTCCCCTTGATCACGTGTAACACGTTTACTGTTTTGACTTCTGGTGGAAATTTCTTTTGTTCCCCAGTGTCTTGCTTGAGAGGCTCATCCTCGTCTTCGCTTGGCGTATCCTCCCCCTTGTGTACAGCGTTGAGCTTGCCGGACTGCTTGAAGACCCAACATTCTCTGTGGGTATGATTAGCGGGTTTACCAGGGGTGCTATGGATCCGACATATTTGGTCCAGAATTTTGTTTAGGCTGGACAGTTCGTCTCTGGCGCCTTTAGAGGGCGGCTTTTGCTAACTTGGCCGAGAGCTTTTGAATCCGGCGTTTACTGCCGTGCTCTTCATGTTGTCTTCTTTATTCCGGCGTTTCTTATTGCTGTTGCGCCATGATTTCCCGTTTCCATCTCTAACTTCGGATGTACTGGGGTCGCTAGTGCTGCATCTGGCTAGCCAGCTATCCTCACCCGTGCAAAAGCGGGTCATGAGGCTTGTTAATGTTGCCATTGTTCTCGTCTTTTCTTGGCCTAGGTGTCTGGCAAGCCATTCGTCACGGACGCTATGCTTAAAAGCTGCCAAGGCTTTGGCGTCCGGATAGTCGACAATTTGGTTCTTTTTAGTAAGAAACATGTTCCAAAGCTTTTGGGCTGACTCTCCGGGCTGTTGAGTTATATGACTCAAATCATCCGCATTCGGAGGTCGGACATAAGTCCCTTGAAAATTTGCCCAAAAGGCGTCTTCGAGCTCTTCCCAGCTTCCAATGGAGCTTTCGGGGAGGCTCTTAAGCCAGTGCCGAGCTGGCCCTTTGAGTTTGAGGGGTAAATACTTAATGGCGTGGAGATCATCTCCCCGAGCCATATGGATATGGAGGATATAGTCCTCAATCCATACCCCAGGGTCTATTGTTCCGTCATATGCTCTATGTTTACGGGTTTGAATCCCTCTGGAAATTCATGGTCCGGCACCTCATCGGTGAAACATAGGGGGTGTGCGGCACCCCTATATCTGGGTGTACCGCGTTGTTCAGATGTTTGTTGTGTTGCATCATATGCTGGAGCACGCTTGCATGGTCCATAGATGGATCTGGTTTCGCCCTCCTTTTGATGCGAGCCCTTGCGTAGACCGTGTATTGGCTTTTGTGCGGCGTTGCTTGCCGCTTTATGTTGGTCGTGAGGTCGTCTATCTGGCCAGATGGTTGTTTTAATTTTTGGTTGTGGGGGTCTGAGGCCTCCTCATCGAATTCAGGTAGCAACTTTTGCTTTGGGTAGCTCTTGGTGGGGCGATTGCCGTCGTACTTCGCTGCTGTGTTGAGTACTTTACTCCATCTGATTTGGAGTGTGTCCTGCGCAGCCTTGAGCCTTTGCTTCTACTTTTTCAGACTCCTCGCGGTGGCAACAAGCCTTTGACGGGCATTCTGCTGCTCCGGGTGCCTGTCCGGCGTTATGTCGTCCGGACTATTATCTTTGACAGAATTGGTTTGTTCGGTTTGATTCTCCGTATTGCCGTGGTCCGGCAGTAGTTCGCCCTGATCCAATGCTGGGTCTGTATGATCGTTATATTTGCCGAGGCGGGATTTGGGGCGGCGCTTACGCCGCCGCTTTGACTGCTTCTCGAGGGGACAAGCCTTCGTTGCGTCCTTCTGTTCCTCGTCGTTGTCTTGTTTTGGTGTGTCCACCATGTATACGTCATATGATGAGGTGGACGTCCAGCGCCCTGTGGGCGGTGGTTCCTCTTCACCTCCCGCATCGTCGTCCATACCGTCGATGTCTTCAAAGTCGAAGTCGAGCATGTCGGTTAAATCATCGACAGTGGCTACGAAGTGGGTGGTGGGTGGGCATCGAATTTCTCCGTCGTCCGCATCCCAATCCTGTTGGCCATAGTCCAGCCAGGGCTCTCCTGACAAAGAGAGAGAGACCTTAGTGAATTCAGAATGTTGCCGAAGGGCGAGTGCTGAAATATATCCGCGGCGGTGAGTTCTATGATCCGCGCCCAATCAGATTCGATTGGCAGGGGCGCGGACGGTTCGGAGTCTAGAAAAGAGTCCATCACCTTGGAGTCACGGGCTTCGCAGAGGATTAGGCTGGTGTTCGGCTCGATCGCCGTTGACACTGCAGCCCCTGAGGCAGTGTCTAGCCACCCGTCCTCGATTGGCGCAGTTGGCTCCGAGCTATGGGTCGAAGCTGATGCGGGCGTGGCCTCTGGGGTACTATTCGTTGGTAGAGCTAGGTCATACCCATCGTGACAGTGCGGCGTGCCCGGCTGTGGCTCGAATCCATCGAAGATCGAGTCTCCGCGGATGTCGGCCGTGTAGTTCAAACATCCAAATTTGACCTGACGGCCAGGGGCATAGCTTTCAATCTACTCCAGATGGCCAAGCAAATTTGCCCGCAGTGCAAAGCCGCCGAATATGAAGATCTGTCCGGGGAGAAAAGTCTCGCCCTGGATCGCATCACTATCGATGATAGTAGGAGCCATCAAGCCTAAGGGCGACGTCACAGAGGAACTCTCAATGAAAGCACCAATGTCGGTGTCAAAACCAGCAGATCTCGGGTAGGGGGTCCCGAACTGTGCGTCTAGGCCAGATGGTAACAGGAAGCAGGGGACACGATGTTTTACCCAGGTTCGGGCCCTCTTGATGGAGGTAAAACCCTACGTCCTGCTTGATTGATATTGATGATATGGGTAGTACAAGAGTAGATCGACCACGAGATTAGAGAGGCTAAACCCTAGAAGCTAGCCTATGGTATGATTGTATGTTGTGGTTGTTGTCCTACGGACTAAAACCCTTTGGTTTATATAGACACCGGAGAGGGTTAGGGTTACACAAGGTCGGTTACAAAGGAGGATCTATCCATATCCGTATTTCCTAGCTTGCCTTCCACGCTAAGTAGAGTCCCATCCGGACACGAGACGAAGTCTTCAATCTTGTATCTTCATAGTCTAACAGTCCGGCCAATGGAGATAGTCCGTCTGTCCGGAGACCCCCTAATCCAGGACTCCCTCACCGACGAAGCCGCACCGGCATTCATCACACCATACGGTCCATTTTGTTTCAACACAATGCATTTTGGGGTCAAAAACGACGACGCAACATATCAGCGCATGATTCAGACATGTCTGGAGAAACAAATCGGCAAAACAGTAGAGGCATACATAGACGATGTGGTCGTCAAAACCAAACACATCGACTCTTTGATAGACGACTTGAGGCTCACATTCGACAACATCCGAACATATGACATCAAGCTCAATCCGGAAAAATGCGTTTTTGGCGTGCCAGCCGGAAAGCTCTGGGGATTCATTATCTCCAGTAGAGGTATTGAAGCTAATCCGGCCAAATCCGAGCTTTGTCACAGTTGGCTACCCCAACAGACCTCAAACAAATCCAGAAGTTAACTGGATGCGTGGCGGCTCTAAGCCGCTTTATCTCCCGCTTAGGAGAAAAGGCTTTACCCCTTTATCACCTCCTTCAGTGCACCGAACACTTCGAGTGGACGGACGCGGCCACAGCCGGATTGGAAGAAATAAAGGCCATTTTTGCAACCAACCCAATCTTGGCCGCGCCAAACATCGGCGAAGCAATGTTGTTGTACATTGCGGCAACTCATCAAGTTGTAAGCGCGGTGCTCGTTGTCGAACGAGCAGCGGAGGGACACAAATTCCCTCTTCAAAAGCCGGTATACTATGTATCCACTGTCCTCACTCCATGCAAATCACGGTACCCGCATTACCAAAATATAGCATATGCGATATTCATGGCATCGCAGAAACTGCGACACTACTTTCAAGAGTGTTCGATTATAGTAGCCTCGGAAGTGCCACTTAATGATATTATAAACAACTGCGATGCTACGGGCCGGATTGCCAAATGGGCCATTGAGCTCCTCCCATTCGACGTAACATACAAACCTCGATGAGCCATTAGATCGCAAGTATTCGCCGACTTCGTCGCCGAATGGACGGAGGCCGAACTCCCTAAAGAGTATAGCGCATACTCCAATTGGATCATGCACTTCGACGGTTCTAAAATGTTGGCCGGTCTAGGGGCTGGCGTCGTCCTGACGTCCCCAACCGGAGATACCGTTTGGTACGTACTGCAAATATTGTATACAGACTCCAACAATGCAGCCGAATACGAAGCTCTGTTGCATGGTCTTCGGATGGCAGTCTCCATGGGCATTTAACGCCTGGAGGTGCGTGGGGATTCAAGCCTCGCAATA
Source organism: Triticum urartu (assembly GCF_003073215.2). Lineage (NCBI taxonomy): Eukaryota > Viridiplantae > Streptophyta > Magnoliopsida > Poales > Poaceae > Triticum > Triticum urartu. The sequence continues at coordinate 339,951,765 of NC_053026.1, forward strand.
TCCCAAATAAACGGAGACTTTGACGCCAAGGATCCGAAAATGGCGGCCTATCGAAATGCCGTCCTAAAAATGTCAGCTCAGTTCGAGGGGCTCGAATTTCACCATGTGGCTCGGGAAAACAATCAGGCGGCGGATATCCTCGCCCGCATCAGCGCAAAACGCGATGCGGTCCCCCCAACATATTTTTGGAAAGGCTGTTCAAGCCATCCGTAGTATGGGAAGGGGACACCGGTAACAACAGTCTGGACCCGGCCAAAATACCTGATACCGAACTCTCTGACACAATCAGAGGCTCCACCACCGAAATAACACCTTCAGCCCATGAAATAATGGCCATTATTGCCCCGTGGACAGAACCATTCCTAGCCTACCTAACTAGACAGGAACTTCCAGAGGACCAAAATGAGGCACGCTGCATAGTGCGGTGATCCAAGGCCTACAGGGTCCATGAGGGAGAATTGTACAAAAAAAGCACTACCGGAGTCCTTCAAAGGTGCATCTCCGAAGAGGAAGGGCGGAATCTTTTGGCAGAAATTAATGCCAGACTCGGCGGTCATCACGCTGCAACCCGGGCTCTTGTAAGCAAGGCCTTCCATACAGGATTCTATTGGCCAACGGCCCGGGCAGATGCACAGGACTTGGTCCAACGTTGCGCCGGTTGCCAGCTCTTTGCAAATCAAAGCCACATGCCACCCACCGCCCTCCAAACAATCCCCATTACATGGCCCTTTGCGGTCTGGGGGCTTGACATGGTTGGACCCCTTAAAGGGGGAAGCCACAAGAAAAAAATACTTATTGGTCATGGTGGATAAATTCACCAAATGGATAGAGGCCAGACCGGTTAAAACAACCGAATCCGGACCGGTGATAGATTTCATATCTGGGGTTGTACACCGTTATGGCGTCCCCCACAACATCATCACTGATAATGGCACGAACTTCACAGCCGACGAGGTAAAACTCTGGTGCAGCAAAATGGGCATCAAGCTCGATTATGCTTCAGTCTATCACCCACAAACCAACAGTCAAGTCGAGCGAGCAAACGGTCTTATAATGAGCGGCATTAAACCCAGATTAGTGTGTTCCTTAACAGAGTCTAACACGCACTGGGTAGAGGAGCTCGACTCCGTACTCTGGGGGCTGCGGACCACGCCAAATCGTAGTACCGGATATACACCCTTCTTTATGGTGTACGGCGTAGAGGCAGTCTTGCCCTGTGACATAATTCATGACTCACCTAGAGTGCGCGTGTACGAAGAAAGAGAAGCCGAGCTCGATCGGCAGGACAGTCTGGACACCTTGGAGGAGGAGCGCGACGTAGCCAAAGCCTGTTCCGCATTTTATCAGCAACAGGCTCGCAGATACCAAAGCAGAGAAGTACGGGCCAAAACTTATAACATTGGCGAACTAGTTCTACGCCTGCCGGATAAGAAAAAGAACAAGCTCGAGCCCAAATGGGAAGGTCCCTTCATTATTGACCAAGTTCTGACCGGTGGAGCGTACCGACTGCGGGATGCATCAACTAGTCGACTCAAGCCGAACCCATGGAACGCGGCCAGGCTCCGAAGATTTTACGCCTAGCACCGGACTCTATGTTGGTCCCCTCCCTTTGTCCATTTTTCGCATATACATTATTTGTCTTGTTTTCCTTTCTTTCTTTCTTTTCTTATTCCTCTAGGCCTTCAAGGGTCACCTTGTGCCTCGCTTGCACATTACAGATGTGCTAGCCGCACTCTTCATACCCGGGGGCTTCTTTCACAGAAGCTTAAATTATTTATCCGGGCTTCATGCCCAACACATGTGTTATACTTCTGCATGTACCTTTTTTCACCATTATATGCATCAATATGACTTAAGTTTTGGCCAAGATGGGTTGCCTGGCTCTTGTATTTATGCCCTATGTTCCCGTTAATTCGGCTAGGGCATAAGGGGAGCACCTCTGTGATTGTTACTGCTGGGTCAGCTGGATGTGTACCTCAGACTGGGTGAAGCCGAAAGCTAGCGTTCTTAAGGGAATATTCGGTCGATGAACAAAAGATGATTTTTATTTTTCATATCTGCCCCCAGATGTTTTTCCTATGTTTCCTATCGCAGTCTGGACATGCACTTTAGGGCATGCTTACCCAGGGAAAGGAACCCTTAACGGAACTATTCTCCCTGGAAGATGTTTCTTACTACCCATGTAATATAACGTAACTAGTTGGGCACTTGTCTGATAAAGCACTAATGACCCCTACGCCTGGTCTCCACGCATACCCCGGTTTTATATAACTGAGCGGGTATTCGGATACACTCCGGACTATTGGGCCCGGACGCTGAAGCGAAAAGGTCCGCAACGACAAATGATCTACAATCCGGGTAGAAGGCATTATACATGTCACTTTAATTACATAGTCATGCAGACTGATTAAATTCTTCTTCTATACCATCCAACAGGCGGTCTAGCTTACAATCCTGTTGGGAATACTTTGCGGCTAATTCTACTTGCCCATAAACTAAGCTAACGGGGATCTCTTTTCCATCGGGCCCCACAGGTCCGACCTCGGCCATGTGATTTGGGTCTGCTTTGGTATACCGTGTCTTCACCATGGCCCAGGCTTCTCTGGCACCCTGTCGGCAGGCTGATATCTTCCATAATCAGAAGCGCCGCCGTGCTCCTTTGAGCTTCTCCGCAAGCTCTGTAACGCCCTCTGGCAGGGAGACGAACGACCACAAGGCCTGGGCAACACCCTGCATCACCTGCCGAACTTGTTCGTGCAGATGTGACAGCTCGGACAGAAGATCACCCGTAGACCCGGGCATTTCCTCCGCGGGACGACCCGTGTCAGGACCCCGATTCCAAGTCACATCGATCTAGCCTGTAACACATTATATCACTTTGCGGCCTCATGCACGGTATTCCCACGGGTGTCGCCTTACCATGGCCCGGGACTGTTTGCGCCTTTTGGCTCACGTATATGATAGTGTCTCTAGCATCCATATGACAGAGAACCCGGGCCGGCATGGCTAGTCGTGAACCGAAAGTGGCACCAACCTATGGGGACAGGCATACATGAATCACATCGAGCATGTCGGTCAGCAGCATGTGAATCCGGGTTGTAGCACTGGGCTAACAGGACTCCGGGAACCCGGGCTCTAGCAGGCTAGGCACGACTCCGGATGTCACCGCGTGACATTTCCCCGAAGGGACAGACACAGGAACAAAGTGAAACACATGCTGGCCAGTCAAGTGTCATGAGCAGTAGTGCTGGGCTAGCAGGACTCTGGTGAACAACTAGACTACATTTCCCCATAAGAGAGGCTGCCAAGGATAAACAACTAGATTGTCGGATCCCACACATACCAAGCATTTCAAACATACACACAATACGCTCGATATGTGTAAATACAACATGGCATCACAACATAACTCTACGACTCAAGCATTTATTCATTAGACTCCGATGAGCGAGATATTACAAACATGGGTCTCATGACCCAACAATCATAGCATACAAATCAAAGCACATGCGGAAGCATAACATGTCTGAGTATAGACATCTACAAATGAAAAAGGCTAAGAAGCCTGACTATATACCAAATCCTGCCAAGGGCACAAGATTGTAGCTGAGGTATCAAGCTAAACGCCAAAGTCCACGTGGAACTACTAGCGAGACTGAAGTCTCTCTGCAAAACATAAGCAAACGTGAGTACGAATGTACCCAGCAAGACTTACATCAGAACTAACTACATATGCATCGGTATCAACAAAGGGGGGTGGTGGAGTTTAACTACAGCAAGCCAGCTTTGACTCAGTGGCTAACTTGAACTACGACTGCAAGCAACTCTTTTGAGGTGGCGCACACGAGTCCACATATTCACCATATCAATACCCCACTATGGATCCGCTTCCATCTCCCTACGAGAACGCCATCCATAGCACTCACGCTTATCTTGCGCATTATAGAGTATCCACTTTCACTTGTCTATGAAGTGTATAGGCAACCAAGTAGTCCTTTACCGCGGACGCGGCTATTCGAATAGATGATGTTAACCCTGCAGGGGTGTACTTCTTCATACACGCTCTGACCACTTATCGCCGTTTACACGACATGTACTCGGCAACCTTCAAGCGGAAGCCCAACGAGGGTGTCGGCCACGGCCTACCTAAACACTCAAGTCTCTAGTCCAGGTTTATCACCTATCCAGGTTCCATCCGCAGGGAGTCTGGCCAAGGTTTCCACATACGGCCCCGAACAATGTGTACAGGGTTCCGAGACACCAAACGGGCGCCCGGCATGCCCGGCCACGGTGTATCTACCGCAACATAGCCCACCCCTAGGGTCAGCACTACGCACGGCCGCCAACACATCCTATAAACACCAGAAACTAGTTGCAACTCCTAGACAGAGGACTAGAGTGGTTAAGAAGCCGAGAGGGTCCATTGGTTTCGGGCCCAATGCATGGTAGTAGCTGGTTCTTAAATCACACATACAGATCTCAGTTCTTAAGGACAGCCTCAATGAAACAACCCACCATGTACTCCTACATGGCCTCTCATCGATACCTTTACCAAATCGTGTTCAACACACTTAGCTCACACACGGTAGGACATGTTCACAACTTTCCAATTCATCCCCGATGAATCAGACCTGACACGACTCTAAGCAATAGCAGGCATGACAAACAAACATGAATGGGTAGGCACATCAGGGCTCAAACAACTCCTACTCATGCTAGTGGGTTTCATCTATTTACTGTGGCAATGACAGGTCATGCAGAGGAAAGGGGTTCAACTACCGCAACAAGTAATAGTTGAATCGTTGTTGTCCTAATGCAGTAAAAGAGAGCAGGAGCGAGAGAGTGGGATTGTATCGGGATGAACAAGGGGGTTTTGCTTGCCTGGCACTTCCGAAGATGATATAGCTCTTCATCGGTGTCATTGATCACATCGTCGAAACATACGTCTACCGAGGGGGAACAATCACCGGCAAACACAGAAAGAAATACAATCAATGCAATGCACAACATGATGCATGATCATGACATGTCAATATGATGTGTTTGAGCTAATGCAACTAAACCAGGGTGGTTTGAGCTTATTTGAATCAAAGATTCAAATACTAGCCTAAACTATGAACTCATATAAGTGCATTATCATGTTTCATCTAAACAGCAAGGTTAGGTTGCTCTAACATGCATGAAACCAGTACAGATGGATAGATTGGATTTTTCTGATCATTTTTCATATATAAATTATTTCCATTGGAGTTATAGATTATTTTCTATGATTTTTTGAAGTTTTAGCTATTTTCTGGAATTTCCTTGATTATTAATAAATCCAGAAAATGTATTACTGCGTCAGCATCAGGTCATGCTGACGTCAGCAGGTCAACAGGGGCTGGTCCGGGTCAAACCTGACTAGTGGGGTCCACTGGTCAGTGACCAAGTGCTGCCTAGGTCACAGACAGGTGGGGCCAGTCAATGGCCACGTCAGCGAGGTCAACGCCGACGCGTGGGGCCACTGTGATTAAATAAAAGTAAACAGAAATTAAACTGGTGTTAGTTAAGGGCGTGGGGCCCAGTAGTCAGTGAGAGAGGGGGTTAGTTAGCCCCGTCATTAGCAGTTAACGATGTTGCCACGTCGGCCCGCCAGCGTTCAGCCACCGGCGACCATTTGCCGCGGCGAACGTGCGTCAGAAAAGCGCTAGGGGCCGTGGTTTCTCATGCAGAAAGCATCTGGGAGAAGCCCTTGCTCGGGCGCATCCAATGGGCCAGACAGGGGGTCGGGGGGCGGCCGGAATCTCGCCGGCGACGAGCTTTGGCGGCGGCGCAGCTACGGGTTTGCACGGGCGCGGCGTGGCGGAGCACGGGGAGCTCAACCAAGGGCATAGATGGCGTCGTGGGGTCACCAGGAGCATGTCTATGCCACTAGGGCGAGGAAGCGAAGCTCAGGAGCGCGTGGCTCAACGTCCATGGCGGACGGCAGCTCCAGTTACTCGCGGGGCAGTGGCTACGGGACAAAAACGACGACGTGGTTAAGGGGGAAAGGACCGGTAGCTCACGGTGAGGCTGAGGACAGGCTCAGCTGGCTCGGGGACGACCGGAAGGCGATGAATCCGTCGATGGAGTCCGGTGGCCGTGCTCGGGGAAGACGACTCGTGGCGGCGATGTGGGGCTCCCGCAGTGGCGTGGCTCGGGGTGGAAGAAAGAGGGGGCGAGGCGGAGCCTCTGGGCATGTCGGAGAGGCGACGGGGAGGCGGTGGCAACGGTGGTGCACGTCGGCGGCGACGAGCGCGTTCGGGGAGAGAGCAGAGAAGGGGGAGGGAGCCGTGGAAGAGTGAGAGAGTCCAGGGGAAGGGCGGGGCGATGCACGTGGCGCTCGGGGTAGACTCCAGCAGCGGCAAGCAAGCAGGAGGTGGCCGGACGCGTGCTCGCGCACGCCGGCCATGCGCTCGTCCTCCTGGCAAGGGGGAAGACGACAGGGAGGAGCCCCTGGTGGGCTGGGCCGGCTCGGGTGGGCTCCTGCTACAGGTAAGTTTCTCTGCTCTATTTTATTTCTGTTCTGTTTCCTTTTATTAATTCATTTTGCCACTATTTTGAACTCCAAACAATTAAAAACAGTGACAACATTCCTCTGAATATTTTTATATTGCACAATGGGATTATCCAGTGGAACATAAATTATTTTAGAGTTATCTGAAATTATATTCCATATATTAAGAATATAAACCCAAATCCAAATACAATATTGATTTAAATTCAATGCCCAAATAATTCCTTAAAAATTTTCTTTATTTTTGGTTTGGAACAAAGCCCTTGCCAAAAATACCAAATATCAATAAGGATCATTTTTTGTTTCATTGAATGAAAGTTTTAGTTGAACCTAGTTTGATTCAAGTGGTGCTAGGGTTTCAACATTCCCATTTCAAGATTCAAAAGAATTTAAACATGATGCATGGATGCAATGCCACTAGTTACAAGCAAACTCTAGGGCTGTGACAACTCACCCCCACTAAACAAGAATCTCGTCCCGAGATTCTAGTCGTGAGGTAAGAAGACAGAGGGACACAAGCTAACATATTCTTCACGGTCCAGATGTCTTTCTCGAGGAGGTTGATTTGATAACTCAAGTCGATCTTGACATCTTTGCTTTCGAGATCTTCATCCAACACAAGGACAAATGAGCGAGACATGTCTACATGGATGGATCATCCTAATGATCACAAGATCAACTCACGGAATGAGACATAGAAACATCTCTCGAGCTAAGACACGAAACATACATCCAAAGGGATGGAGAAACAATTTGACGAGGGTTTTTGGTAGCGAGGAAAAAATTACCATGATCCCATAACGGGGCACCTTAAAGGAGGTGACTCATAGAATTACTCCCTTAAGTGGCAAAAGAATTGCTTTTGATCCATCGATCATTGAAACTCTCTATACCATCCTAAGGCAATAACAACAATCGTTTGGCGAAGTAAGAAGGGATGGCATACCCAGACTAGAATGGATGATGTGGACTACCTTGTTGAAGACAACGCAATGGATGATTTTTGCTTATCATCGGAAATGGATGGGACCCATGACAGGACCACTTTTGAAGATGGTCCTGGACAGCATGCTGAGAAGGACATCCCATGGAAAGTTGACACAATGGGGTGCAAGCTGGGAACAAAATGCAAATGTTGGGAATGTTCCAACCATCATATCTGCTTGAGATTCGGATCTGGTTAGAAGCAGGATACTTCAGACTCACATGTCTGGAAAGAAAAGTTGCAACAGAAATCGACGAGATAACGTTGCGAGACTCTCGGGAGAAGAACTACGATAGCAAGCTCCAAAACATGAGCTGGTTCTGCTACACTCCTATGAACACACTGTCCAAGACAAGCATGACCACATGGTAGTCTTATAATAAAACACTACCGAGTTCTGGTTGGGAACCAACATCGAGGATAACGAAATCCTGTACAAATCCATCTGGTACCTTCAGGACTAGCACTTAGAACTTATTATCCTTGAACAAGTCAATTAGTGGCTTGGCGTGCTAGGAAATACATTTGGAATGGAGGTAGCTAATCTCACAAACCAATGTATACTTCGCACATGCATGACTGACTTGGGATGATTCCAGAGGAAGCAACAACAAGCTTTCTCGAATCCACGGCGGCAACTTACATCGATTGCACGTGAACTTAGAGTAAGTCGCTACTTTCATCCAAATATATGCTTCATGAACGGAACATGAAGGCATCGTTTACAAAGTTTCCAACACTAGCTTCATGTTTAACATGAATCATGGTGGAGACAAGATGCTGCTGATGGCTCAACAACAACTCATCGGAATTTTCAATATCACTGGAATTCCACCATTATGTGAACAATGTGATAGTATTGGTCAAACCAAAGGATGTAATGGTGTATGCTCGAGGAACAACCACGAGTAAGACAACATTATGAATATCGTTGGTTCTAACTTGATTTGACGATAGCCCACACTCAAATCAAGGTTTGGATAAGACGATAGATTCAACAGCTGATCACGAGGAACAATCGATGAAGATATCATCTCTCGTCAACACACACACACACGCAAGATATCCCCTTTAAAGTGAACTAAGTGGATTAAGCTTTTGTCTTCCAACTCTCCAAGTTGTTGTTTGGTTTAACCAACTAGCTCAGGGGTATCCAACACAGATTCTTGGAGAATGGGTGGTTTGGAGGAAAACCAACATGATCACGAACTCAACATAGCGGTCAGGTGACAACCTGGTAATACTTCCGAGAAGATATTCGGAACATCACGAACCACCGATATGTTACTAAGCTCGAGAACAATCTTGCTTTTCAGAGCAAGATGATATGATCAAATAAGCAAGGGGTTGAATAATCCTAACTCATTGATCGAAAAGTGCACCGGAAATAAGGACTAGGTAGCACGATCAATCCTAGAATAGTGTTTCAATAACCAACACGCTAAGAATGATATTAGTGTCCATTAACTACCAAGCAACATGGTTGCTAGGAGTATTGATTTCACACATCATGGTTCACTTGCCGGCATTCCGGTTGCGACAACATGGGACCGAGGAATGAATGATGATGGTGCGAAGTATCACTGCATCAAGAATTCATAAGAGATGGTGCAATTCCCACGATATTCTTGACATAAAGTGGGTAATACTTCAGGGTAGAACAGAATCAAAAGCTTGATTGCATTTGATCTGCGGAATACAACTGCTTTGACCCAATCCTAGAAATGGATGAGGTACTGGAGCTTGTTTCTCCTAGTCATTCTGGAATAGAATGGCTTGACGGACCACAAGAATAATAAGCATTGATAAACACGGATGCACAATTACTCCTGACTATCAATTGATAGATGATGGTCGAAATACAAATGAAGAGGAACAACTCAAGGAACATATAATTTTCTGAGTTATGGATGCATGGATTAGCATGTTATTTCTTCCGGATAACCCATGCAGAAATGTTGAACTGGCAGAGTCACAATATAGAATGGAGAACTCCTCAAGAGTACTCTGATTGTGATATTTTGGTTCAAGAGAACTCCTGCCATATTGGTGCATGGTATTGGAAGAACGTTGTAGCATGGACCTCGAGGACTATCGCAAAGGTTACTAATATCCTAAAGGAACTATCAAACTCTAACAACATGAGGTAAGTAGGGTGAATCTTGGGTTCAAGAACCCATGAATAGAATACCTACCACTACATGGCATCACGGGATGCTTTCGAGAATAATGGCCAGAATCACACACTGGGGATACAAAACATGGCTAGATCACTAGGTGACTCCCTGAAACACCTAGGGTCATAATAATAACTCCAACATACACGTCAAGGCAACAGAGTACCTCAACACACCGATTTAGTGTGCTTAATCTGGCCCAAAAATACAACGGGGACATGGAGGAAAGATTTGCAAGTGCATCAGACTATTTGGAAACCTAGGATGACTCGGATAGCATAACGGCTGTAAATGCTCAAAATGATTTGAGACATCCTGCAAAATGGTGGCATAACCACTCAACATCACAATATCAAAGTTCTGAGGCCAGCTATGACATATGGAAGTAGTAGGAACTGAACTGAGGCTTGAACTCAACAATCCTAGGCAACTACTGTTTAGCAACACGTCATCCTGAGAGATAGAAGAGAAGCCTAGTTCTTAACCCCCGCAGAAAAGAAGAGGGTGACTCAGATCAGAAGGCATAGGGTATAAGAAGTAAAAGAGCCTTACGTTCCCTTCCACAATCAATTCCCCTACATAACTAAAGCATTTCTAGATACAACTTCGACCAGTTTGGCTTGGTAATCCTACAGGCAATCAGGCTCCTATACCAAAGCTGTCAGGACCCCGATTCCAAGTCACATCGATCTAGCCTATAACACCTTATATCACTTTGCGGCCTCACTCACGGTATTCCCACGGGTGTCGCCTTACCATGGCCCGGGACCGTTTGCGCCTTTTGGCTCACGTATATGATAGTGTCGCTAGCATCCATATGACAGAGAACCCGGGCCGACATGGCTAGTCGTGAACCCAAAGAGGCACCAACCTATGGGGACAGGCATACATGAATCACATCGAGCATGTTGGTCAGCAGCGTGTGAATCCGGGCTGTAGCACTGGGCTAACAGGACTCCGTGAACCCGGGCTGTAGCAGGCTAGGCACGACTCCGAATGTGACCGCGTGACATTTCCCCGAAGGGACAGACACAGGAACGAAGTGAAACACATGCCGGCCAGTCATGTGTCCTGAGCAGTAGTGCTGGGCTAGCAGGACTCCGGTGAACCGGGCTGTAGCGGACTACTATGGCTCATGGAAGCACTAGACTACAATTCCCCATAACAGAGGCTGCCAAGGATAAACAACTAGATTGTTGGATCCCACACATACCAAGCATTTCAAACATACACACAATACGCTCGATATGTGTAAATACAACATGGCATCACAACATAACTCTACGACTCAAGCATTTATTCATTAGGCTCCGAGGAGCGAGACATTACAAACATGGTCTCATGACCCAACAATCATAGCATACAAATCAAAGAACATGCGGAAGCTTAACATGTCTGAGTACAGACATCTAGAAATGAAAAGGCTAAGAAGCCTGACTATCTACCAGATCCTGCCGAGGGCACAAGATCGTAGCTGAGGTATCAAGCTAAATGCCGAAGTCCACATGGAACTACTAGCGAGACTGAAGTCTCTCTGCAACACATAAATTAAGCAAACGTGAGTACGAATGTACCCAGCAAGACTTACATCAGAACTAACTACATATGCATCGGTATCAACAAAGGGGGGGTGGTGGAGTTTAACTACAGCAAGCCAGCTTTGACTCAGTGGCTAACCTGAACTACGACTGCAAGCAACTCTTTTCAGGTGGCGCACACGAGTCCACATATTCACCATACCAATACCCCACTATGGATCCGCTTCCGTCTCCCTACGAGAACGCCATCCATAGCACTCACGCTTATCTTGCGCATTTTAGAGTATCCACTTTCACTTGTCTATGAACTGTATAGGCAACCAAGTAGTCCTTTACCGTGGACGCGGCTATTCGAATAGATGATGTTAACCCTGCAGGGGTGTACTTCTTCATACACGCTCTCACCACTTACCGCCATTTACACGACATGTACTCGGCAACCTTCAGCGGAAGCCCAACGAGGGTGTCGGCCACGGCCTACCTAAACACTCAAGTCTCTAGGCCAGGTTTATCACCTATCCAGGTTCCATCCGCAGGGAGTCCGGCCGACGTTTCCACATACGGCCCCGAACAATGTGTACAGGGTTCCGAGACACCAAACGGGCGCCCGGCATGCCCGGCCATGGTGTATCTACCGCAACATAGCCCACCCCTAGGGTTAGTGCTACGCACGGCCGCCAACACATCCTATAAACACCAGAAACTAGTTGCAACTCCTGGACAGAGGACTAGAGTGGTTAAGAAGCCGAGAGGGTCCATTGGTTTCGGGCCCAATGCATGGTAGTAGCTGGTTCTTAAATCACACATACAGATCTCTGTTCTTAAGGACGGCCTTAATGAAATAACCCACCATGTACTCCTACATGGCCTCTCATCGATACCTTTACCAAATCGTGTTCAACACACTTAGCTCACACACGGTAGGACATGTTCACAACTTTCCAATTCATCCCCGATGAATCAGACCTGACACGACTCTAAGCAATAGCAGGCATGACAAACAAACATGAATGAGTAGGCACATCAGGGCTCAAACAACTCCTACTCATGCTTGAGGGTTTCATCTATTTACTGTGGAATGACAGGTCATACAAAGGAAAGGGGTTCAACTACCGCAACATGTAACAGTTGAATCGTTGTTGTCCTAATGCAGTAAAAGAGAGCAGTAGCGAGAGAGTGGGATTGTATCGGGATGAACAAGGGGTTTTTGCTTGCCTGGCACTTCCGAAGATGATATAGCTCTTCATCGGTGTCATTGATCACATCGTCGAAACATACGTCTACCGAGGGGGAACAATCACTGGCAAACACAGAAAGAAATACAATCAATGCAATGCACAACATGATGCATGATCATGACATGTCAATATGATGTGTTTGAGCTAATGCAACTAAACCAGGGTGGTTTGAGCTTATTTGAATCAAAGATTCAAATACTAGCCTAAACTATGAACTCATATAAGTGCATTATCATGTTTCATCTAAACAGCAAGGTTAGGTTGCTCTAACAGGCATGAAACCAGTACAGATGGATAGATTGGATTTTTCTGATCATTTTTCATATATAAATTATTTCCATTGGAGTTATAGATTATTTTCTATGATTTTTTGAAGTTTTAGCTATTTTCTGGAATTTCCTGATTATTAATAAATCCAGAAAATGTATTACTGTGTCAGCATCAGGTCATGCTGATGTCAGCAGGTCAACAGGGGCTGGTCCGGGTCAAACCTGACCAGTGGGGTCCACTGGTCAGTGACCAAGTGCTGCCTAGGTCACAGACAGGTGGGGCCAGTCAATGGCCACGTCAGCGAGGTCAACGCCGACGCGTGGGGCCACTGTGATTAAATAAAACTAAACAGAAATTAAACTGGTGTTAGTTAAGGGTGTGGGGCCCAGTAGTCAGTGAGAGAGGGGGTTAGTTAGCCCCGTCATTAGCAGTTAACGATGTTGCCACGTCGGCCCGCCGGCGTTCAGCCGCCGATGACAATTTGCCGCGGCGGACGTGTGTCGGGAAAGTGCTAGGGGCCGCAGTTTGTCATGAAGAAAGCATCGGGGAGAAGCCCTTGCTCGGGCGCATCCTATGAGCCAGACAGGGGGTCGCGGGGTGGCCAGAATCTCGCCGGCGACGAGCTTTGGCGGCGGCGCAGCTACGGGTTTGCACGGCCGCGGCGTGGAGGAGCACGGGAAGCTCAACCAAGGGCATAGACGGCGTCGTGGGGTCACCAGGAGCACGTCTGTGCCACTAGGGAGAACAAGCGAAGCTCGGGAGCGCGTAGCTCAACGTCCATGGCGGACGGCGGCTCCGGTTACTCGCGGGGCAGTGGCTACGGGACGAAAACGACGATGTGGTTAAGGGAGAAAGGACCGGGAGCTCACGGTGAGGCTGACGACAGGCTCAGCTGGCTCGGGGACGACCGGAAGGCGACGAATCCGTCGATGGAGTCCGGCGGCCGTGCTCGGCGAAGACGACTCGTGGCGGTGATGTGGGGCTCCCGCGGTGGCGTGGCTCAGGGTGGAAGAAAGAGGGGGTCGAGGCGGAGCCTCTGGCATGTCGGAGAGGCGAGGGGGAGGCGGTGGCCACGGTGGTGCACGTCGGCGGTGACGGGCGCGTTCGAGGAGAGAGCAGAGAAGGGGGAGGGAGCCGTGGGAGAGTGAGAGGGTCCAGGGGAAGGGCAGGGCGATGCACATGGCGCTCGGGGTAGACTCCAGCAGCGGCAAGCAAGCAAGAGGTGGACGGACGCGTGCTCGCGCGCGCCAGCCACGCGCTCGTCCTCCTGGCAAGGGGGGAAGACGACAGGGAGGAGCCCCTGGTGGGCTGGGGCGGCTCGGGTGGGCTGCTGCTACAGGTAAGTTTCTCTACTCTATTTTATTTATGTTCTATTTCCTTTTATTAATTCATTTTGCCACTGTTTTGAACTACAAACAATTGAAAACAGTGACAACATTCCTCTGAATATTTTTATATTTCACAATGGGATTATCTAGTGGCACATAAATTATTTCAGAGTTATCTAAAATTATATTCCATATATTAAGAATATAAACCCAAATCCAAATACAATATTGATTTAAATTCAATGCCCAAATAATTCCTTAAAAAATGTTCATTATTTTTGGTTTGGAACAAAGCCCTTGCCAAAAATACCAAATATCAATAAGCATCATTTTTGGTTTCGTTGAATGCAAATTTTAGTTGAACCTAGTTTGATTCAAGTGGTGATAGGGTTTCAACATCCCCATTTCAAGATTCAAAAGAATTTAAACATGATGCATGGATGCAATGCCACTAGTTACAAGCAAACTCTAGGGTTGTGACAACCCGTCAGCATACCTATAGACATAACGATGTTAGTCGGCTTCTTCGCCGAATACCTTTAAAAGGATTCGTTCAAGCACTTACTGAAAATGCCGCGCTGAAGCCTCTTATTCTCCTTCTCGGAGTCTGCAAGCTAGCCCCGAATGTCTTTTAGTTCCACGTTCAGCTTTATATTGGCATCTTGGAGATTTTTTTTCTCCCGCCTAACCTCAGTCAGCACGCGTTTGCCAGCCTCTAGCTACCGCATAACATGCTGGTCCCCCGGATTTTCTCCGGATTCATCTGCAAAATCTATTGTTAGATCTGCAGCCACGCCGCACACTATATGGTAACCATCACTCTTTAAAATGTTACCAGCGGGAGGCCTTTTGTGTTCCTGCAATGCGGCAACAGCGGCCTGCAGTTGGGTCTTGCATTCCTCCAGCTCCTGGGACAGCCTAGTATTCTTCTCTGTAAGAACCTGCACAATAACGATGATCCTTAAATCAGTTCTGCTAACTGTTTCAAGTCTCAGGGGCTACTGATACATATAAATCGTCAGATTCACTCACCCGTACATCCTTTACATACTGATTCTTGGCTCTGGCTAGACCATCTTGAGTGGCACGGAGGTACGCCTCTCCAGAATTGAAGGCATCAAATGCCTCTGGTGAGAAACAAGCGTCACGGAGTACGGCCCGGCGACGCCTATGATTCCTGGCGCTTTCCACTTCTGAGTTTGTAGTGGGTAATCTATCAGCATCCTCTGTAGGGGGATTATCCGGCGCTTGCCCCATATCGGCTTTTGCCTCCATGTCCGGTCCTGGCGCCCGACTGGTGGAAGCGTGATTGGCAACATCGCCGGACATATTCCGGCGAGCGCTTTTTCTGTTAAAGAAACACGGGTGTCATTACATTTCGAGAAAGACGACAACCACGGAGCGGGGTTTGTTATACCTTTGTGCCGGTGTCTCCGTCCTGACCGCCTTCCTTTTTGGCCTACCCGGCCTCGGTGCCTCCTGTTGGCGCGTTGCTGCGGGTTCGGCAGGGCGTCCCGAATGCCTTCCGTGTAAAAGATGCCATGTGTGTATGGTTGGTGAAGTGCCTAAAAGGGGATCCTAGTTTTGGAGTTGGGATTTTTGGTTTTCCTTACTTGCGATGCAGGGAGCAGTCCGGGATAGTCAGCTATAATGGCCACCATGGCATCATCGCAGCTTAACTGATAGAACTGCCGATTTATCAGCTCCACAAATATAACCGAATCTTCCTCAAGTCCAGAGTCGAGGGCCCGGTCAGGGTCCTCTAGTTCTGGAGAAGGGTTGCTGACCTCCTTTATGACTTTTCGCAGTTCCTGCCACAAAGTGGCAAGGTGAATACTTACGACAAAGAGTGCAGGAAAAATGGGAGCAGGGAGATATAACTTACCCAGCTTGGAGGATTGTACATGGAGAATCTGTCTCCTGGCTTGATGCGGGTGAACTCCTCTTCCTCACCCTTGAACAATTTGGACAGAATCTGCGCTAAAGCGGTAGCATTGTCCGGACCCTTACGCCCGCTGCAGGTGGCGTCATCCGCCCCGTTATAACACCACAAGGGGTGACCTCGGTATTGAAGTGGTTGCACTCCCCGCATTATGCAAATCGACATAACTTCCATCATTGTCAATCCTGATTGAGCCATTGCTTTGATCCGGCTCATCAAATAGAGGACTTCTCTGTTGTCTTCCGCCTGGGGGCTCCGTGGGCGCCAACTTCGGTGCTTCTTCAGCGGAGCATTGTCGAACTCAGGAAGACCCCGCCGAACGGGGTCCGGAAGGGGAACGTCCTCCATATAAAACCATTCTGAAGGCCAGTCTTCGGATGACTCCTTCGGGGTACCGGACGGGTATCCGGTATCGGCAATGCGCCATATTTCGGCTCTGCCCACTTGATAAAGTGATCTCCCCTGTATGCGAGGGACGAGGCAGAATAGCCTTTTCCACAGCTCGAAGTGAGCCTTGCAGCCCAGGAACAACTCGCAGAGAGCAACATAGCCGGCGATGTGTAGAATGGAGGCAGGGGTAAGATTGTGTAATTGGAGGCCGTATAACTCCAGGAGCCCGCGGAGGAACGGATGAATTGGAAATCTGAGTCCCCTCAGTAGATATGGAACAAGGCAGACCCATTCCCCCATGGAGGGACAGGGAAAGCTCTCCGTTTGCTCCCCGCCATTGTAGGTGGCAAGCCCGGCTCGAACGGGCACCATATACACCGGAGGGAGAAATCCCTTAGTCTGCAGTTCGACTAATCAACTGTGCGGGACTGAACACCTCTCCCAATCACCAGGCTTAGGGCTACGGGGGCGGGAGGAGGAGCTGCGAAGGTCGGCCATGCTGGAATGGATCTTTCCGAAACGCGCTCTGATGGATTCTCGCTGGGGGAGGATGGTATGGGTCGGATCTAAGAATCCCCATCCCTTTAATAGACAATTTATTTATCTGGCTAGGGGGGCGAATGTAAAAACGCCCTGGCGCCTCATATTCATTCGATGCATGGGAGATAGCCCTTATTGGGCACAGAAGCCAAGAGGTTCAACATTTATGGAGCCGGACACTGCTTACGAACACTTGAAGATCGGAGAAGAACTCGCCTTGCAATGTCGAATACAACACTGCACGCCAGACTCATCGTCATTGAAGCCTGGTTCGGGGGCTACTGAGGGAGTCCTGGATTAGGGGTTCTCCGGACAGCCGGACTATATCCTTTGGCCGGACTGTTGGACTATGAAGATACAAGATTGAAGACTTCGTCTCGTGTCCGGATGAGACTCTACTTGGCGTGGAAGGCAAGCTAGGCAATACGGATATGTGTATCTTCTCCTTTGTAACCGACCTTGCGTAACCCTAACCCTCTCCAGTGTCTATATAAACCGGAGGGTTTTAGTCCGTAGGACAACATACAATCATACCATAGGCTAGCTTCTAGGGTTTAGCCTCTCTGATCTCGTGGTAGATCTACTCTTGTACTACCCATATCATCAATATTAATCAAGCAGGACATAGGGTTTTACCTCCATCAAGAGGGCCCGAACCTGGGTAAAACATCATGTCCCCTGCCTCCTGTTACCATCCGCCTTAGACGCACAGTTCAGGACCCCCTACCCGAGATCCGCCGGTTTTGACACCGACACCTAGCTTGCCTTCCATGCCAAGGAGAGTCCCATCCGGACACGGGACGAAGTCTTCAATCTTGTATCTTCATAGTCCAACAGTCCAGCCAAAGAATATAGTCCGGCTGTCCGGAGACCCCCTAATCCAGGACTCCCTCGGTAGCCCCCGAACCAGGCTTCAATGATGATGAGTCCAGCGTGCAGTATTGTCTTCGGCATTGCAAGGCGGGTTCTTCTCCAAATTTCGAATGTTTGTTAAGCAGTGTCGGGCCCCATAAATGTTGGACCTCTTGGCTTCTGTGCCTGATAAGGGCTATCTTCCATGCATCGAATGAATACGAGGAGCTAGGGCGTTTTTACATTCGCCCCCCTAGCCAGATAAATAAATTGTCTATTAAAGGGATGGGGATTCTTAGATCCAATCCATATCATCCTCCCCCAGCGAGAATCCATCGGAGCGCACTTCGGAAAAATCCACTCCATCATGGCCGACAACCGCAGCTCCTCCTCCCGCCCCCGTAGCCCTAAGCCCGGTGATTGGGAGAGGTGTTCTGTCCCACACAGTCGATTAGTCGAACTGCAGACTAGGGGATTTCTTCCTCCAGCGTATATGGTTCCCGTCTGAGCCGGGCTCGCCACCTACAACAGTGGGGAGCAAGCGGAGAGCTTCCCCAGCCCCTCTACGAGGGAGCGGGTATGCCTTGTTCCTTACTTATTAAGGGGACTCGGATTTCCAATTCATCCGTTCCTCCGCGGGCTCCTGGAGTTTTACGGCCTCCAACTGCATAATTTCACCCCTGCTTCCATATTACACATCGCCGGCTATGTTGCCCTCTGCGAGTTATTCATGGGCTGCGAGGCTCATTTCGAGCTGTGGAAAAGGTTATTTTGCCTCGTCCCCCGTACACAGGAGGGGTCACTTTATCAAGTGGGCGAGCCGAAATATGGCACATTGCCAAAACCGGATACCTGTCCGGTACTCCGAAGAAGACGTCTGAGGACTGTCCTTCGGAATGGTTTTATATGGAGGACGTCCCGCTTCCGGACCCTGCTCGGCGGGGTCTTCCTGAGTTCAACAATGCTCCTCTGAAGAAACGCCGAAGCTGGCGCCCATGGAGCCCCCAGGGGGGAGATAACGGAGAAGTCCTTTACCTGATGAACCGGATTAAAGCGCTGGCCCAATCAGGATTGACAGTAATCGAGGTTATGTCAATATGCATAATGCAGGGAGTGCAGCCACTTCAATATCGAGGGCACCCCCTGTGGTGTTTTAACGGGGAAGATGATGCCACCCGTTACGGGCGTAAGGGTCTGAACAATGCTGCTACTTTAGCAAAAATTCTGTCCGAGTTGTTCAAGGGAGAGGAAGAGGAGTTCATCCGCATCAAGCCACGGGATGGATTCTCCATGTACAACCCTCCAAGCTGGGTGAGTTATATCTCCTTACTCCCATTCTTCCTGCATTCTTTGTCGTAGGCACTCACCTTGCCATTTTGCGGCAGGAACTGCGAAAAGCCATAAGGGAGGTCAACAGCCCATCTCCACAACCAGAGGACCCTGACCGGGCCCTCGGTCCCGGACTTGAAGAAGATCCGGACATATTCGTGGAGCTGATAGACCGGCAATTCTATAAATTAAGCTGTGATGACGCCTTGGTGGCCATTATAGCCGACTACCCTGGGCTACTCCCAGCCTCGCAGGTAAATGAGACCGGAGTCGCAACCTTTGAAAAGGATTTCCTTTTATGCACTTCACCTACCGTATACAAACGGTGTTTTATAGGGAAGGCCCTCGGGATGCCATGTCGAGCCCGCGGCGACTCGCCAACAAGGGGTTTCAAAGCCGGACAGGCTAAAAAGGAAGGCGTAATACGTCTCCAACGTATCTATAATTTTTGATTGCTCCATGCTTATTATCTATTGTTTTGGGCAATATTGGGCTTTATTACCCACTTTTATATTACTTTCGGGACTAACCTATTAAGTGGAGGCCCAGCCCAGATTTGCTGTTTTTTGCCTATTTCAGTGCTTCGAAGAAAAGGAATATCAAACGGAGTCGAAACGGGATGAAATCAACTGGAGAAGTTATTCTCAGAAGGAAACCTACCGGATAGACTTGGACCCTACGTCAGAAGATGAAGGAGGAGCTCACAAGGGTAGGGGCGCGCCCACCCCCCTGGGGTGCGCCCCCCTGCCTCGTGGCCCCCCCCCTTCGGTCCACCGACGTACCTCCTGCACCCATATATACCTACGTAACCTAAAACTTCTAGAACAGAGATTAGATCGGGAGTTCCGCCGCCAGAAGCCTCCGTAGCCACCGAAAGCCAATCTAGACCCGTTCCGGCACCCTGCCGGAGGGGGAATCCTTCTCTGGTGGCCATCTTCATCATCCCGGTGCTCTCCATGACGAGGAGGGAGTAGTTCTCCCTCGGGGCTAAGGGTATGTACCAGTAGCTATGTGTTTGATCTCTCTCTCTCTCGTGTTCTTGATTTGGCACGTTCTTGATGTATCGCGAGCTTTGCTATTATAGTTGGATCTTATGTTTCTTCTCCCCCTCTACTCTCTTGTAATGAATTGAGTTTCCCCTTTGGAGTTATCTTATCGGATTGAGTCTTTAAAGATTTGAGAACACTTGATGTATGTCTTGCATGGGATACCTATGGTGACAATGGGGTATTCTATGATCCACTTGATGTATGTTTTGGTGATCAACTTGCGGGTTCCGTGACCTTGGGAACCTATGCATAGGGCTTGGCACACGTTTTCGTCGCGATTCTCCGGTAGAACTTTGGGGCACTCTTTGAGGTCCTTTGTGTTGGTTGAATAGATGAATCTGAGATTGTGTGATGCATATCGTATAATGATACCCACGGATACTTGAGGTGACAATGGAGTATCTAGGTGACATTAGGGTTTTGGTTGATTTGTGTCTTAAGGTGTTATTCTAGTACGAACTCTAGGGCTTTTTGTGACACTTATAGGAATAGCCCAACGGATTGACTGGAAAGAATAACTTTGAGGTGGTTTCGTACCCTACCATAATCTCTTCGTTCGTTCTCCGCTATTAGTGACTTTGGAGTGACTTTTTGTTGCATGTTGAGGGATAGTTATGTGATCCAATTGTGATATTATTGTTGAGGGAACTTACACTAGCGAAAGTATGAACCCTAGGCCCTATTTCCTATCATTGCAATACCGTTTATGCTCACTTTTATCACTTTCTACCTTGCTGTTTTTATTATTCCAGATTACAAATACCTTTATCTACCATCCATATACCACTTGTATCACCATCTCTTCGCTGAACTAGTGCACCTATACAATTTACCATTGTATTGGGTGTGTTGGGGACACAAGAGACTCTTTGTTATTTGGTTGCAGGGTTTCTTGAGAGAGACCATCTTCATCCTACGCCTCCTACGGATTGATAAACCTTAGGTCATCCACTTGAGGGAAATTTGCTACTGTCCTACAAACCTCTGCACTTGGAAGCCCAACAACGTCTACAAGAAGAAGGTTGTGTAGTAGACATCAAGCTCTTTTCTGGTGCCGTTGCCGGGGAGGTGAGTGCTTGAAGGTATATCTTTAGATCTTGCAATCGAGTCTTTTAGTTTCTTGTTTTATCACTAGTTTAGTTTATAGAAGAAAACTATAAAAAATGGAATTGAGTTTGTCTCATACGCTTCACCTTTTTAATATCTTTCATGAGTATGATGGAAAGAATAATTGTGCTCAAGTGCTAGAAGAAGAAATCTATAAAATGCTTGGCACTAAATATTTGAATGATGAGCATGATTGCAATGTTGTTAGTATGAATTCCTTGAATATCTGTGATGCTAATGATATGCAAAGCCACAAGCTTGGGGAAGCTATGTTTGATGAAGATATTTTTTGTCCCCCAAGTTTTGATGAGCAAATTTATTATGATGAAAGCATGCCTCCTATCTATGATGATTATTGTGATGACACGTATGCTTTAAAGAACAATGATAACCATGAAACTTGTCATCTTGATCTTAATTTTCAATCACATGATAGTTATTTTGTTGAGTTTGCTCCCACTACTATTCAAGAGAAGAATTTTGCTTATGTGGAGAGTAATAAAATTTCTATGCTTGTAGATCATGAAAAGAATGCTTTAGGTGCGGGTTATATTGTTGAATTCATTCATGATGCTACTGAAAATTACTATGAGGGAGGAACATATGCTTGTAGGAATTGCAATAATATCAAGTTTCCTCTCTATGTGCTTAAAATCTTGAAGTTATGCTTGTTTTGCCCTCCTATGCTAGTTGATTATTGTTCTCATAAGTTGTTTGCTCACAAAATCCCTATGCATAGGAATTGGGTTAGGCTTAAATGTGCTAGTCATATTCTCCATGATGCTCTCTTTATGTTTCAATTCTTATCTCTTATATGAGCATCATTGAAATCATCATGCCTAGCTAGGGGCTTCAAACGATAGCGCTTGTTGGGAGGCAACCCAATTTTATTTTAGTTCCTTGCTTTTTGTTCCTGTTTAGTAATAAATAATTCATATAGTCTCTGTTTGGATGTGGTTTTATGCTTTTAATTCGTGTATGTGCCAAGTAGAACCTTTGGGAAGACTTGGGAAAAGTCTTGTTGATCATTCTGTAAAAAACAGAAACTTTAGCGCTCACGAGAATTGCTGACATATTTATTTGGAGAGTGATATTTAGTTAGTTCTTTTTGGAGATGATTAATAGATAAATTCCTCAGGTCCAGCAATTTATTTGAGAATTTTATGAGTTCCAGAAGTATACGTTTGATCCAGATTACTACAGACTGTTCTGTTTTTGACAGATTCTGTTTTCATTGTGTTGTTCACTTATTTTGATGAATCTATTGCTAGTAAAATAGTTTATAAACCATAGAGAAGTTGGAATACAGTAGGTTTAACACCAATATAAATAAAGAATGAGTTCCTTATAGTACCTTGAAGTAGTGTTTTGTTTTCTTTCGCTAATGGAGCTTACGAGTTTTCTGTTAAGTTTTGTGTTGTGAAGTTTTCAAGTTTTGGGTAAGGATTCGATGGACTATGGAATAAGGAGTGGCAAGAGCCTAAGCTTGGGATTACCAAGGCACCCCAAGGTAATATTCAAGGATAGCCAAGAGCCTAAGCTTGGGGATGCCCCGGAAGGCATCCCCTCTTTCGTCTTCGTTCATCGGTAACTTTACTTGGAGCTATATTTTCATTTGCCACATGATAGGTGTTTTGCTTGGAGCGTCAATTTATTTTGTTAGTATTTTCTTGCTGTTATTTAGAACAATGTTTTGCATCTTTCATTTCAATAAAAGTGGCATTGATAGCCTTTACTATGCCTATGTTACAAGTATACATGTTGCTGTTTCAAAACAGAAAGTTTACCGCTGTTGCAATAATTCCCTAGAAAAGTCAGAATGTGATAAAATGTTGAAACCTTTTGAATATTAAGCTCTGATAAATTTACTACAGTGGGAATTTTATTTCATAATTTTTGGATCTAGGTAAGTATGGATGTTGCTGCATTCTTTACAGACTATCCTGTTTAGGCAGATTTCTGTTATGTTTGCATTGTTTGCATATGTTTGCTTCTTTAATGATTCTATTTGAGGATAGGACTATTAAATATGCAGAGGCATTTAGTATGCAATGTTGAATAATAATTTTAGTGATTTGCTACAGTTGATTATGATAAGGTTTTTGCAATGGTTTATACTAACTTATCTCATGAGTCCTTGTTGAGTTTTGTGTGGATGAAGCTTTTGAGATTTAGGGAGACCTTGATATGAGAGGAATTAAGGAGGCACAAAAGCTCAAGATTGGGGATGTCCAAGGCACCCCAAGATAATATTTCAAGAAGTCTCAAGCATCTAAGCTTGGGGATGCCCCGGTTGGCATCCTACCTTTCTTCTTCAACAATTATCGGTTAGTTTCGGTTGATCCTAAGTTTTTGCTTCTTCACATGATGCTTGCTATTCTTAGAATGTCATTTGCTTTGCTTGCTGTTTGAATAAAATACCAAGATATGAAATTATTAAATGTTAGAGAGTCTTCACATAGTTGCATAATTATTCAATTACTCATTGATCTTCACTTATATCTTTCGGAGTAGTTTGTCATTTGCTCTAGTGCTTCACTTATACCTTTTAGAGCATGGTGGTAGTTTTATTTTGAAGAAATAGATGAACTATCATGCTTCACTTAGATTATTTTGAGAGTCTTAAATAGCATGGTAATTTGCTTAAAATCCTAATATGCTAGGTATTCAAGATTAGTAAAATTCTCTTATGAGTGTTTTGAATACTAAGAGAAGTTTGATGCTTGATGATTGTTTTGAGATATGGAGGTAATGTAACGCCCACGATGCGGCTATATCTCCCACGTGTCGAAGCATGACTTAGAGGCATAACCGCATTGTAAGCAATGCCGCAAGTGAGGTGATCTTCACACAACCCATGTAATACATAAGGGAAAGAGATACATAGTTGGCTTACAATCGCCACTTCACACAATACATGAATAAAGCATTACATCATCCAGATACAATCAAGGTCCGACTACGGAACCAAAATAAAAGAAGACTACCCCAAAGCTACATAGATCCCTGATCAACCCCAACTAGGCTCCACTACTGATCAACTAGAACGAAACAACACAAAGGTCAAGATCTTCATCGAGCTCCTCCTTGAGCTCGGTTGCGGCACCTGCACGGTTTCAACGGTACCTGCAAACTGGTTTTGGAAGTATCTGTGAGTCACGGGGACTCAGCAATCTCACACCCTCGCGATCAAGACTACTTAAGCTTATAGGTAAGGTAAAGGTATGAGGTGGAGCTGCAGCAATCGACTAGCATATATGGTGGCTACCTTACGCAAAAGAGAGCGAGAAGAGAAGGCAAAGCACGTTCGAGACTATATGATCAAGAAGTGATCCAAGACTACTTACGTCAAGCATAACTCCAACACCGTGTTCACTTCCCGAACTCCGTCGGAAAGAGACCATCACGGTTACACACGCGGTTGATGCTTTTTAATTAAGATAAGTTTTAGGTTTTCTACAACCGGACATTAACAAATTCCCATCTGCCCATAACCGCGGGCACGGCTTTCGAAAGTTCAAATCCCTGCAGGGGTGTCCCAACTTAGCCCATCACAAGCTCTCATGGTCAACAAAGGATATTCCTTCTTCCAAGACAATATGATCAGACTCGGCATCCCGGTTACAAGACATTTCGACAATGGTAAAACAAGACCAGCAAAGCCACCCAGATGTGCTGACAAATCCCGATAGGAGCTGCACATATCTCGTTCTCAGGGCACACCGGATGAGCAAGACGTCGGGTAGGCCAGCCTAGAGTTGCCCCTGGTAGCCCCGGACATCGCTCAGTTGGACCAACACTTTAGAGAAGCACTGGCCCGGGGGGGGTTAAAATAAAGATGACCCTTGAGCCGGCCGACCCAAGGGAAAGAAAAAGGCTAGGTGGCAAATGGTAAAACTAATGTTGGGCCTTGCTGGAGGAGTTTTATTCAAGGCGAACTGTCAAGGGGTTCCCATTATAACCCAACCGTGTAAGGAACGCAAAATCCGGGAACATAAAACCGATATGACGGAAACTAGGGTGGCAAGAGTGGAACAAAACACCAGGCATAAGGCCGAGCCTTCCACCCTTTACCAAGTATATAGATGAATTAATTAAATAAGAAATATTGTGATATCCCAACAAATATCCATGTTCCAAACATGGAACAAGATCCAATCTTCACCTGCAACTAACAATGCTCTAAGAGGGGCTGAGCAAAGCGGTAACATAGCCAAACAACGGTTTTCTAGGACAAGGCGGGTTAGAGGCTTGGCTTAACAATATGGGAGGCATGATAAGCAAGTGGTAGGTATCGCAGCATAGGCATAGCAAAAGAGCGAGCATCTAGCAAGCAAAGATAGAAGTGATTTCGAGGGTATGGTCATCTTGCCTGAGATCCCGCAAGGAAGAAGAACAAGTCGATGAAGAAGACAAACGGACATAGTCGAACGGATCCTCACAACTCTGGAACGGAACCGAAGCTAACGCGAGAGGCAACCTGGAAAGAAGCAAACAACATAGTAAACAACCATCACATAACATGGCATGATGTGCAAACAAGTATGATGCATGTCCGGTTTAAATATGTCTGGCATGGCAAAGGGCACAAACAAAACTACAAGTTAAGTGGAGCTCAATATGCAACGAGTTGCATATTGATGGAACACCACATCAATTATTTAGTTCTCTCTCGGTTAGGTACTCAACAATATTAAATGTTGGTTAACGTGGCAATAGGTGAGGCATAACAAAACTACACCATCTAAACAATTTAAATGAGGCCGGGTATAACAAATAACGAATCCGGTAAATCCCCATATGCATTAGTAATTTATTGCAACAAGAATTTAAACATGTTAATTGTTGTTATCATGATGCGGATGACATGAACAAGTTTATGCAATTTTTATTAAAAGTTGACAAGAGCATTAAGAAGCATTTGTCACCGTGGTGGAAAGGAAAGGGGTGCCATGGCAACGATAACAAAACGGTGTCACGGCAGCGTTCTGATTCCGGTAACTCGATTGAGATACCAATGCAAAGGAAAAGTGTGCGGATGCGTGCAAAAGATGGTAGGGCACTCCCGGATACCGGGTGTCCCACGGATGGACAGCATGGCAACGAGGAGGACCGAGCAAGTGACAACTCGGACACGGTGCAAACATAGGGTGCAACTCATACATCGCAAGCATTCATTCACGGACGTTGTCTCGAGGTTATACCTTCGCAGCATGCAAACGGGATGGATCAAGTTCGTAGAGGGAAGTAGGCGTTCTTGCGACGGCGGTAGTGGAAGTAGTCGTTCTCGCTTCATAGATGTTCGGGTTAACGAGTGGGTACTTGGCGCAACATAGGTCTCCGGGGTCGTCGGGTACACGTTCACGATGTAGTCATACACGTCGAAGCTAGTTGTCCACTTGACGGCCTTCAATGAGGGTAGTTGTTCTTGTATCGTCGAGGAAGTAGTGGTACTTTTCCGAAGAGGAACTTGATGAAGCCAACATCTCCAAGGCGACGGTAGTCGTACACGGCAACTGTAGTTGAACTTGTAGGGTCGTCCATTTCGTGGTACTTAGGTGAGTCCACGGGAAACGGTAGTCATACACGGTTCATCGAGGAACTTGACGTTTTGGCCTGTAGTCGTTCGAGCGTCTGACGGTAATGATACTCGGTTGTTTTGAAGAGGTACTTGGGGTCATTCGAACTTGCCGGTCTCGTACTTGCGACGTCGTGGCACCTGGCGCATCCACAGGGTACTTGACGTCGTGGTACTTGGCGATTTCGGAGACATCAAAAGACGAACTTGGCGGTCCTCCTTGACCTGGTACTTGGCGTGCATCAATCTGTTGACCAACAATGCATATAGGCGACGGAGAGGTCTCTTGCGGTCTTCCGGTCAACGTGAACAGGAGGCCTAGGCAGGGCACGTCAGCTGCAAGAGGAGCCAAGGTTCCTGCCTACCATGACGGCTTGCGAGAGGATGAACGAAGCACCAGGAATGGGCGTGGGAAGTGCGGATCCGAAGCCGGAAGGCGAGCTCTGGCCGGATCCAGGGCGAGAACGGCGGAGATGGCCGGCAGGGCAGGAGGCGCGATGTCGGAGGCGACACTGACGAAGACGTCGGGGTGTGCCCAGACACGAAGGAGGCATGGCGCGATGCGGCTCGTCGAAGAAGAGGCTCATGGGCGAGGAGTTGGGGACGGTGCCGATGAAGGGGAGGCCAGAGGTGGCGCTGGCCTGTGGCGACGCAGTGTTTGACAGGGCAGCGGACTGCCAGCTCGAGGGGCATGTGGCCATGGCAAGGAGGCGGGGAAGAAGACCAGGTCTTGGGGCATCAAGTACAGGAGGAGGCCACGGCAAGGAGGCAGAGGTGGGAGCGAGCACGAGGGCGCGGCGCTGGTCTCTCACTTCCTCTCTAGCAGCGCATCGAGGGAGGAGGGATCGAGCACGGGGCTGCACTGGAGGGAGATCGAGAGGGAGGTCGGGATCGAAGGAAACGGGCAGGAGGGAGGAGCGTGGGGATTGAGCGCAGGGCCTCTCCCTGGCGGCGCTGGGAGGAACGAAAGATAAGGAGGGGTTCGAGGGAGATGGACTCAGTCGGGCCTAGGGTTAGGCAGGGAGTAGGTCGGCGTTGGATGGGCCTTGGGGCCGGCCCAGTGGGAAGGGCGTCAGCTGGGCCTTGGCCAACTGGTGCGGCTGCTGGGCTCCCTCTCCCTTCCAAATTCTTTCCTTACTTAAAAATATTGTTTATATAAATAAACAACCAACAAAGGGGAAAGCCCAGGGGTTTTTGGTTAGGAAAAAGTGATATATAAATATATATCTGGAACCCTGGATTTAAGTAGGGTTTAAATAAATTGCTCTGGCATTTTTAGAAGGTAAAAAAATAATTAGAGTTTGAATTATTCTCAAACTTCAATCATTTTTGAACCTGACCAAAACAACTTCGAATGGGATGAAATCTGACAGAGAGGGTGTGGGAGAGAGGCAAGATTTTTAAGGAAAAGATGAACATTAATGGAGGAGGAATAAGGTCGCTTGCAAAGACATGAAAGAAGAAGGAAGTGAGAGGTGAAGATGCATGGGTATGGCTTGAGAGAGAGATGACAAGGAAAATATATGAAGTTAAGTCGGATACAATAAGAGTTGAAGAGTAATGCAATTGTGTGATGGGTGATTCCAAGTTAATGGAATATTTACAATAGCTCCCTAATAATAGTAGGAGACTTTTATATGTTATAAAGAGAATTTCACCATGTGAACTCCCTCGATTTAAATGGATCAAAGATCCATGCCATTTATTTAGTTGAGAAAAGAAATGACATGATGGCATGATGACATGATGCAATGCACATGATGCAATGATGAATGCAATGAACCAAACAAAACACACAATGAAACCCGGAAACCCTGGAAGGCATCTGAAGCTCCGGTCTTGGGGCGTCACAACACTCCACCACTATGAGAATATCTCGTCCCGAGATCTAGGATGGCACCGGAGGGAAAAGGAAGAGGAAGAGGTAAAACTAAGTTGCTTCTTTGACAAACAAGTGAAACCAAAGAACCTTGCGAGGTTGAACAAATTGAAAGAAAGAGTGCAATGAAGAAGAATAAAGTTGCAAACACTCTGGTAGGGAAGAGTAACAAGGAAGAACAAATTCGGACAGCACTCCAGTTGAAAATAGATATGAAACTTTATAAGATGAGAGAACTTGAGCAGAGGGCACAACACTCCGGTTAAAAGGTTAAGCATGAAAAGATCATGATCTTCATAATTCGAGATGATGACTGAAAAAAGCAACATCACAATGCCTCCGGAAGAAAAGAGAGAATGAAATGGAATGAACGGAGGAGAAAAACAATATCTTTTATCCCGAATGAGCTTGAAAGCATCTTAGGAGAAGGGTCGAACGGAGTTGTTGAAAAAAATACAACAACAAAAAGAGTAGGCTTGTTGTGGGCTTATGGAAAACATCACAAAACTGAGTTGAAATTCTGCCACTGACGGAAACGATAGATTGGATTGATATCAACAAGGAGACGAGAAGCTTATATCACCGGGAGGATAGATGAAGAACTTGGATCATTTATAAGCACCATTAATAGCAACAATCCTTAGGGAAGGTTTTAGGTGAAAAATAACCCAAGAAAACTCCAATGACGAGATTGATGGATTTAAAATAACTCATTCTTGATAACTTGTGAATCATGAAACACGAAGGAAAATTATCAAGAGTGACATAACACCACCTCAACAGATAAAATAGGAAGAACTGCACTTAGAAATGGAAGATGAATAATGTTTGAGCTCCTCTGAAAAGAATCTTGATGAACGCTTCGAGAAGGAATTAACTCCTTTATGAACCATCATGTAGGTCCTCCATGAAGAACTCCGGTAAGAAAACAATGGTCCAATGAAATGAAGGATGAAAAGAATAAAGTTGAAACCTTGCAATGATTAGATGGATCTTTGCGATGATATAATTGGGAGAGCTTGGAACTCCGGAAACAAATGGTGAACAACTTAGCACTGACAAATTGATAGCATGAATGAACTCCGGAAGAAAGGATTAACATATGGATGAAACAAGAATAAGAATTACATTATGCGTATCCTTGACCAATTAAATTGATGACAAGCAACAGATTTCACATACAACTTATTCCCATAGAAAAAATTAAGAGAGAAATAAATCAAACTTGAGAAGGTCTTCAACGAATCACCGGTAGGATTGGAACAACGAATAAATTGATATGATAACCAAGGAAGAGAACTCTTGAACGAACCACCGTAAGAATTGAAAATGAATGAAGAAAACGAACACATCAGCAGGAGGAATTGGAAAGCGAAGATAATTGAGAGAATTTAGATACAAGAGAAGAATAGATCATGAACTGATTAGAGGATATTTGATCGATGCACCGGTAAGATTTGGAGAACAAAAGTTGAAAGCTAAGAATGAATAAACCTGAATTGGTGGCCTTCGGAGAATCAAACTGAAAATAATCTTGAATTGCTCCGGATAGGTGGAAAGAATTCTCACAATCAAAAATAATTATGAGAGGATGGCATCAAGCTAGCACCGTGAATCTTGAAGAGAATGGAGCAAGATATGAAGGGAAAATTCTTCTTCGGTCTTCACATGTTGAGAATGACGAAGAGAAAGAGCACCATGAATTGTTGAGATACTCCGGGAAGAAAATTTGAAAAGTTGAACCAACAATGAAAGAATTTGAAAGATCTTGGAGAAAGACATATGGCTGATGACAATTCATACTTACGTCATACTTTGAAAGGAATTCGAAAATAACTCCAGAAAAATTAGAAGTGTCAGGTAAGATCTTGGGAAAAGACCTGTGGGTTAGGGCCCACTCAAAAAAAACACCTTTGGAATGATTTTGAAGAGAGATCGCACCGGTTGAATTAAATGGATTGAATGAGATAACAACCTCGAAATAACTTGAATGGATCAAGAATGTAACCGTGAGTCTTCTGAGATATCTTCAACACTGCGGAACAATTGAATAACGAGAAGTGAATTATTAAGAAGTGCACCGACATGAGAAAACATTTGAAACGAGGAAAAGATATGATCGACAACGCTTGAATTGAATCCACCGGAGAAGAAAGAGAACGAAGAATGATGAACTTGAAGCTCCGTTAGTATCTTCCTGAGAATCACCGGATAAGAATATTGACGGAAAAGAATGGAGAGGCTTCACATCAATAAGATGGATACTTGATTAAGAAATCCGAGCCGTTAAAGAAAAAGGGTGGGTGGGTGGGAAAAACAAAGGCGATTTGGGGACGGATAAAACGAACAACGTTGGGAAAACCGAGAGGTGATCTTACGGATGTTGAAATGATCGGATCCACTTGAAGAGAAAACACACCGGTTGAAAAGGATTGACATGATAGACTCGATGATCGAGAAGGATTGGTATTCACATAGGAACATGAGAAAACCGCTTAGGAAAGGTATGGAATCAACATTTGACTTCAAAGCAACTCGAAAACCACAACTGAAAAACAAAAACAAAGGATTGGCTTGGAAAATAAGCCGGAACAAACATATGATAGAGATTTCCTCTGAAGTTTTCGTGGTGGGGCCTACACGGGTTCGATCGTACAGCACCATCATGTACAAGGCAGTGCACATGACATACGAAGGGTCCCCGAGTCGGCATAGCCAAGGACTATTTAAGACACAACAAGACCACTATAAAACCAGCCGTGGATAGGCGGACCACTAGACGTCGAACTCCAATTTCATATCATACATCTGTCGGAAAGATATCCTAAGAGCTACTTGAATTCCCACTTATAAACTCCCGAAATTTTCCGGTTATGCAATCAGGTGTTCGGGATACAGGGGAAGCATAATATCTCACCCAAACTAGCAAATCCTACATCCAGCTGTATCCATCCTTCAACACATAACCAGGAAACCTTCGGAAATCGTTTACCTCAACCTTCGAAAAAAATCGGTTATACGAGTTATGGCAATACTCCCGAACTCCCGCCCCAGTACTGGGTGGCATCGAGGTTATCTCACCAACAACTGCATAAAAGAGATTTTCGATGTCGGCAAACTCAAGTATTCCAGAATTGCAACGATAAAATTGTGATGACAACACCTCGGAGCTCAACTCCCCGGGACACTGCCACAACCCCTAAATGTCAGGAGGCACCAAGAACAATGTTCTCGTCACAAAACCATTGGAACGATTCCAAGATACCCGCGTGATCCTAAATTTTTTAGTGAAATTTGAGAAGAGAAGAGTCAAAACTCTACGTCAGGATGCCTCACCAGAGCAACGAAGGGACTCAGGAGTAAAAAGAATTCCTAACTCTCTGATATATATAATCCTAAATGACTCAACATATTTTCTAGACTCAACAACGCCAGCGATTCGATCAAGCAGGGGGCTCCTAAGGTCGGGGAAGACTCTGATACCAACCTGTAACGCCCACGATGTGGCTATATCTCCCACGTGTCGAAGCACGACTTAGAGGCATAACCGCATTGTAAGCAATTTCGCAAGTGAGTTAATCTTCACACAACCCATGTAATACATAAGGGAAAGAGATACATAGTTGTCTTACAATCGCCACTTCACACAATACATGAATAAAGCATTACATCATCCAGATACAATCAAGGTCCGACTACGGAACCAAAATAAAAGAAGACTACCCCAAAGCTACACAGATCCCTGATCGACCCCAACTGGGCTCCACTACTGATCAACTAGAACGAAACAACACAAAGGTCAAGATCTTCATCGAGCTCCTCCTTGAGCTCAGTTGCGGCACCTGCACTGTTTCATCGGTACCTGCAAACTGGTTTTGGAAGTATCTATGAGTCACGGGGACTCAGCAATCTCACACCCTCGCGATCAAGACTATTTAAGCTTATAGGTAAGGTAAAGGTATGAGGTGGAGCTGCAGCAATCGACTAGCATATATGGTGGCTACCTTACGCAAAAGAGAGCGAGAAGAGAAGGCAAAGCACGTTCGAGACTATATGATCAAGAAGTGATCCAAGACTACTTACGTCAAGCATAACTCCAACACCGTGTTCACATCACGAACTCCACTGGAAAGAGACCATCACGGTTACACACGCGGTTGATGCTTTTTAATTAAGATAAGTTTCAGGTTTTCTACAACCGGACATTAACAAATTCCCATCTGCCCATAACCGCGGGCACGACTTTCGAAAGTTCAAATCCCCGCAGGGGTGTCCCAACTTAGCCCATCACAAGCTCTCATGGTCAACGAAGGATATTCCTTCTTCCAAGACAATCCGATCAGACTCGGCATCCCGGTTACAAGACATTTCGACAATGGTAAAACAGGACCAGCAAAGCCACCCAGATGTGCCGACAAATCCCAATAGGAGCTGCACATATCTCGTTCTCAGGGCACACCAGATGAGCAAGACGTCGGGTAGGCCAGCCCAGAGTTGCCCCTGGTAGCCCCGGACATCGCTCAGTTGGACCAACACTTTAGAGAAGCACTGGCCTGGGGGGGTTAAAATAAAGATGACCCTTGAGCCGGCCGACCCAAGGGAAAGAAAAAGGCTAGGTGGAAAATGGTAAAACCAATGTTGGGCCTTGCTGGAGGAGTTTTATTCAAGGCGAACTGTCAAGGGGTTCCCATTATAACCCAACTGTGTAAGGAACGCAAAATCCGGGAACATAACACCGATATGACGGAAACTAGGGCGGCAAGAGTGGAACAAAACACTAGGCATAAGGCCGAGCCTTCCACCGTTTACCAAGTATATAGATGCATTAATTAAATAAGAGATATTGTGATATCCCAACAAATATCCATGTTCCAAACATGGAACAAGCTCCAATCTTCACCTGCAACTAACAATGCTATAAGAGGGGCTGAGCAAAGCGGTAACATAGCCAAACAACGGTTTGCTAGGACAAGGTGGGTTAGAGGCTTGGCTTAACAATATGGGAGGCATGATAAGCAAGTGGTAGGTATCGCAGCATATGCATAGCAAAAGAGCGAGCATCTAGCAAGCAAAGATAGAAGTGATTTCGAGGGTATGGTCATCTTGCCTGAGATCCCGCAAGGAAGAAGAACGAGTCCATTAAGAAGACAAACGGACGTAGTCGAGCGGATCCTCACAACTCCGGAACAAAACCGAAGCTAACGCGAGAAGCAACCCGGAAAGAACCAAACAACATAGTAAACAACCATCACATAACATGGCATGATGCGCAAACAAGTATGATGCATGTCCAGTTTAAATATGCATGGCCTGACAAAGGGCACAAACAAAACTACAAGTTAAGTGGAGCTTAATATGCAACGAGTTGCATATTGACGGAACACCACATCAATTACTTAGTTCTCTCTCGGTTAGGTACTCAACAATATTAAATGTTGCTTAACATGGCAAGAGGTGAGGCATAACAAAACTACACCATCTAAACAATTTAAATGGGGCCGGGTATAACAAATAACGAATCCGGTAAATCCCCATATGCATTAGTAATTTATTGCAACAAGAATTTAAACATTTTAATTGTTGTTATCATGATGCGGATGACATGAACAAGTTTATGCAATTTTTATTAAAAGTTGATAAGAGCATTAATAAGCATTTGTCACCATGGTGGAAAGGACAGGGGTGCCACGACAACGATAACAAAACGGTGCCACGGCAGCGTTCCGGTTCCGGTAACTCGATTGAGATACCGATGCAAAGGAGAAGTGTGCGGATGCGCGCAAAAGATGCTGGGGCACTCCCGAATACCGGGTGTCCCACGGATGGACGGCATGGCAACGAGGAGGACCGAGAAAGTGACAACTCAGACACGGTGCAAACATAGGGTGCAACTCATACATCGCAAGCATTCATTCACGGACGTTGTCTGTAGCGACCCGACCTGAATGGATCAAGTCTCTGTGCTTAAGTGTCAACCCTGGATCGGTATGCTGACACACATAGTACTCGAGGATTTATAACAGAGGTAAATCACATGTAAAAAGTAACGTAAATACTATTACCTCAATCCAAATAGCGGAAGTAACAAGGTTGTGGATTCCCATCAACACCAACGGCAAAGTTGAGTGTAGAAATCGTAACCCTAACGTATCACTTACTCGTCGTAAGAAATCCTGCAACATGAGACGTTGCAGCCACAAAGGGTCAGTACATTGAATGTACTGGCAAATTCACACATAGAGAGAATGATGAACAATGGCTATCACTACATGCATATATGGCTGGTGGAAAAGCTCTATGGTTATAAGGTTTTTTGCGAAAATCCAATTTTTCCCTACTGTAAGGAATACATTTTAATTTAACTATCATGGTGGTTGTTGAACAATCAGAATGGTTGACAGCATTCTCAATCCCAATTAAGTAACATCATTAAACCCAACAAAATTAATTTAAAGTCACATGATGGGATTCAAATGATAATCCAGGTACTAGATACTCAAGTTGTCCATAACCGGGGACACGGCTAACCATGATTAGTTTATACACTCTGCAGAGGTTTGCGCACTTTTCCCCACAAGACTCGATCTCTTCCGTTTGGTTTCTCGCACTACATGGTGTTTGAGAAACGGATGACCGAGACATAGTCTTTCAGAAATGCTAGCACCTTACGATCGGGTAGACCGTACCACTTACATCCCCTACATCTGCTAGTCTACCACTGTAAGAGTTCGCATGACTTAGTCAGCTATGCTAGAGCCCATAATAGCTTGTGGCTGCACACGGAAGTTTCTAGTATGAATAATCTTATGATCCCTTTGAGCCTGGGTGGCGGTCCATAAAAAAACAGGCAATCCTGGTCTACCCAGGTGCCTAGACAGGCAATCCTGGAATAACCCGGTGCCTCAATCCACCCAGATGTGTGTTTAAGTTGCCACCTTAAGTAAACCATTAATTAACAAACTCACATCTGTCATGAATAATCTCAAAACCCAATCCACGTCTACGAGCATAGCATGGCACTATAATCATAACGTAATAGTAACTCCCAAGGTTTGAATGCAGGGTAATAGGTTCCTACCTCATCAACTACTTCCCAATACCCACATGTTATCAATCCTACTCATGCAATGTTTGAGGGTGAAACTAATGCATAAAAACTAGGTATGAAAGGGGATATGATCAAAGTGTGAAGTTTCCTGCAATGTCGATGAAGATGATTCGCACTGAAAACTCTTGATAGTTCTACTCGTCACACTCCGGTCAATCTATCGTAATCAAGCAATAGTAACCACACATAAGCAATCACTCAAAATATCAGAAAGAACGAAGAAGACGATCCGGAAAACTTCAAAACCAAGCAAATAACTCTTGCAACATAAAATAATTTCTAACAGTACCAAAATTATATGGATTTGGCCTTATCAGAAAGTTTAGGTCAAGAGCTCCGATTTGCAAAAAGAATCAACTCAAACGGAGCTACGAAACTCAAGTAATGATCAAACGAAGTTTGAATACAAATCTTATCTAATTCAAATTTTAAACTCTTCAAAAACATGTTTGAGTTGGATTAATGGATAGAGGAGATCATAACTAAGACGTGAGCGTTGGTTTCGTTGGATTTAGATAAACGAGTAAAAAGTAATGATCGTTTGAAGTTCAGGGACTAAACTGTAAATAAAATCATCACAGATAGGTCCCTGGCCGAAAAACTAAAATAAAAAGAAAAATCCTATCGAACGAACATTCGCTAAACAGATCTACAGAAAGAAAATGTTCACTAAAACTAACTAAACAGAAAACGTTCGTTAAGTAATAAACCTAAAAAACCAAACCTAGGTTTTTTTTTCAGAAAACCGAACAAAAAGGAAAACCAAGAAAACCGGGTGGCGGTTATACCGGTTCGGCAGCGGTCTACGGCGAAAAACCGGCAGCGGGGCGGATCCGGCCGGCGGCGAACTCCGGCGCGGGCGTCGGGGCGGCGGCGACGTCCGGCGAGGCAGCAGGCGACGGCAGGCGGCGGGGTGCGGCGTGGCGCGGCAGGCAGTGGCGCTAGCAGGCGGCGGCGCATGCGAGGCAGCGGGCGGCGGCACCGGCGAGAAGCGGCGCGGCGGCGACAGGATGCGGGAGGCGGCGGTGCGGCGAGGAGGAGAGGAACGGGGCGCGGGGCCTCGGGTTTTATAAGGGAGGGGAGGAGGACATGGAGAAGGGGGTGAGGGGAGTCCGGGGCGGACACGAACGCCGAGGCCGGCGCTCGGGAGGCGTGCGGCGGCCGGTGTCCTACGCGAGGAAGGAGATGGCGCGGTCGGGTGGGCTGCGCGTTGGGCTGGGCCTAGCGGGAGAGCTGGGCCGGCCCAGTCGGCGGGAGTCCTCTCTCTTTTTTAATAGATTTTCCACACAACAGAAAATAAAATAAAACAAAAATAAATAAAAAATTTATATAGGTATGTAATATATCAAAAATTTTAGAAAGAGATTTTCTACGACTTGAACATTTTTCTAGCATTAAATAAAACACACACAAATTCTAATAATTCAAAGAGTGCTACTTGTCTAATAAAATCCAACAAAAAACATTTAAAAAAACAAAATGATTTCAAATTAATTTTTCTCCAAATTTCTATTGTAGGGAATCATGTTACCCTATTTTCCATATATTATATTTTTGGAGAAAAATAATTTGAATAATACTCAAATAACTCCAAATTGAAAATAAATTCAAAAGAACTTTGAATTTAATTCTTTTAAACTCCCAACGCATATTTCATATAATTTGAAGAAGTCATTTTATCTTCTCTCATGAAAATCATTGAGCTGCATGAAGTTTATGAATTGAAATATTCTCAAATGAAATTCAAATATTTTCAACACCCCTTTTCATTTAAATAAATGGAAGAAATCATGTCATCTTCTCTCCCGGGTTTCGTGGTGAAAAGAGTTTGAATTCACGGAGATCAGAAAGCAAATATGAAAGTTTGGGAAAGTCCTTTTATTCCCTCTCACTTAACTTTCAAAAAGTTTCCAATTCACTCACTTTCAGACAATCAATCAAACAATCAATCAAATCTCTCTATTTATTATAACATTCCAAAATTTAGAATTTTGGGATATAACAAACCTACCGGCCTTAAAATGAATCTCGTCCTCGAGATTCGGAGAGGCTAGAAAGAAATAGGTTAGGTTCGGGGTCTTCTCAAAATCCATCGGTCGTCTCCGGGATCTCGGGTGCTACCACCCTTAGAAGTATGGTTACGGTTCCCTCGAAACTCATATACTTCATCCATATTGTTAATAGTGTCGGTCTTCTTAGATCTTCAGGATAATTCCTTATCCGGGCTCTTCCGGTAACGGCATAACCTTTTTCCTCAATTCTTCTGTCCTTTCATCTTGGTAAGGTTATTCCGAGACTGGGTCTCTTTACCTGATGGGTCTGGCGCCAAAACTAAACCACTATCGATATCTCATGGTGGTCAACAATTTATGGTTTCTCTTGCAGGAAATGGGTCTGGGTTGAACCTCACCGTATAACCTACGGTTGGCAACAACTGCCGTGTACAAGGGAAAAATACTTATACCATTCTAAGGTTCAAACAAGGTTTAATATCGTCGTCTCTATACTATAGGTAAGTCACTCAGATTTACCATCCCACATAGCAAGGCGAATAATAAGAGTAAGTTGGTATGGTGATCAATCCATCCCGCACCCAAATCATTACCTTGTATACGGTTTAGCGAATCTCGCATTCTAACACTCGGTCATCCTCACAAGCATTGCAGAATTTCTCTTGTCGACGAACTAGGTTCGAATAAATCCATAGATTCTTCAAGCCAGACAAACATCTATCATTTCCTTCACAACTCTCAGGTTTTGCGTAAACTCCTATAAAATCGTTTGTCGACAAAGGTATATCCTCTTCCAGGGTTCTTCCTTCAGCAAGAATGTGCTTGCTTCTTGGCAGGTCCTGGGGCCTGTGGGTTATGGCCCATCTCATCACTTGTAGTCCTTGAACATATCATTGGGCAACTGATCATTATTCCAACTTCCAACTTCCTAGTATTCTTAAATCCATCCAATTGTACTGTCTTCCTTCCTTCTATTGGCACCAAACTAGGACATGCACGATTACTCAGACTCATCATGGAATTTCCATTGAATCCATATTTCCAACCTCCTTTATATCCAATAGTAATTCATCTCTTCATCCTCGTGGGATATCCCTCATACCGAGATAAAAACTTATACTTATGAAGTCCATATTCCACTTCGTGGAACATCATTATCCTTTCCAGGGTCAAGCGTCCTTACAGGGGAATATTGGCCATCTCTGCATGGCACTTCTTCAACTGGGAAACGTGAAACACATCATGAACTCCTGACAGTCCTTCGGGTGACTCCAACTTGTTGGCCACTTCTCCCATACGCTCAAAACTCGGTATGGTCCATCAAATCTCGGGGCTAACTTTCCCTTTACTCCAATTCATTTAACTCCTCGTAGAGGGGACGAAGACATGCTCTATCTGCAATCTCATAAACTACCTCCTTGAGTTTTTGAGTCTGCATAACTCTTCTGCCTGGACTGGGCTACCTTCAGTCTATCTTGAATCAACTTAACATTCTCTTATAACTCCTTTGATCACATTTGGTCCAAACAACTGACGGTCTCCAACTTCATCCCACATACTCTTGGGGTATCACACATATCGAGACAAAACTCGTATTCATTTTGTCCAAAATCCACTCAGTAGAGTATCCTTATCTTTTCCAAGAGTCAAGGGTTCTTACAGGGTACTACCACCGTTAAAATGCACAAATCTTCCATAGACCATATTTCTCTTATCCTCAAAAATGGTCAAAATCCTTCTTCATAGAGTAACAACTCATAAAATCCCTATCAGTACCAATGATGCTAACTTTATCTTATTCTCCAATGATTACAATCTCTCGCTCTTCCATTACATGTCTCAACTCAACACCTTGATACAAAAGAAAATGTTCTCACTTCTACTACTCCATTTCTTTTGTTGCAAACTCAACTATCTAGCACAAGTTTCCTTCTCCTTGGGGCATTCTCTGGCAAAGTGCCCTGCTCCATTACAACTATAACGTATTACTTCTGACAAGTATCGAGGTTTCCTTTTTGGGCAATTGTTGAGGTAGTGCCCTGACTCCTTGCACCTGTAACAGGTGATATGGCTCAGGTCCGTCCTGGAATCCAATCTGCTTCTCTTCCTGGACCTTTCCATGCCAA
Source organism: Triticum urartu (assembly GCF_003073215.2). Lineage (NCBI taxonomy): Eukaryota > Viridiplantae > Streptophyta > Magnoliopsida > Poales > Poaceae > Triticum > Triticum urartu. The sequence goes on from NC_053026.1 coordinate 339,991,748, forward strand.
TCATGGCTTCTATTTCTTGTGGGTCATATTCTACTTCCTATGTCGGGAATTCTACTAGATCCCCATTCATACAATTCTGGGAGATGTGTCCTTCTTCTCCACATGAATAGCATGACTTGGTGCAGGGTTTAATTGGTTCTTCTTTGGGCGTGTCCTCCATCTCTTCCTTCATCACGGTTTCTTCTAAAATTTCCATAAGGGCTCCTTTCTTTACTTCTTTCTTCTGCTGGATGGTTCGTTGTACCATGGGGTAAATGTGACACTGAGCAGGATAGTGGGTAGTCCCTTCACACAAGAAACAAGTAATCTTCCTAGTTGGGCATTCTTCAACTGAGTGACTTCCTTCACAATTAGGGCATTCATCCTTGTGTTCTTTATGGGTGTGTCCTATTTCTCCACAAATCTTGCATGCAAGGTTTCTTCATATCATTTCCATAAGGCTTCAACTTATGGGGCACAAGCCGAGACTTTGGCAAAGTCAACTTAAATTCTTTCCAAGTGGTTACTCCTTGCCATCCATTGATGGTTTGGTATATCCTCCACCAAGTAGCAGCACCTCTTTCAAAGCACTGAAGAGCATGCTGGGTCATATCATGTCCAACTATAGGGTTATTCTCCATGTGATCCTCCATGTTCTGAATCCATTGGTCTGTCTCCAATTGACTCCTCGGTCTAGAAAATATAAGCTCATCTCCATTCATCATCTATTGGGTCCATGGGTTTGGGGTGAGATAAGAGAGATAGAGAGGAATACACACAATGCAAACAACAGTTTTGAATCAGATTTTTGTTGTGGCTGTCGAAAAACATCAAACAAATGACAGCTCACAATCGTCGCATCTAACATAGGTATATAACAGGGGTTTGGTCTTCTAAGGTCAATAAATCTTCAACGTCTCCAAACTCTTCAAGCCTTGTTCATGCCTCCAATGGCTTCTTCCAATCATGCTTATCTCTCTCAAGTTCTTTTGCCAGATCATCTCTATTGACGTGAAGTCTCTCGTGACATTCTTTAATACTCCGGAGTTGCATTTCAAACTTCTAGGTTTCAACATCCTTGGCATGAACCATGGTCTAGTTCCTGACGAATCTCCGGTTTCTCGAGTTTTGCTCCTCCAGCTTGCTACTTCAGCTTCTTGGACGTAAGTTCTTCACGAAATGCTTCCTTGTCAAAATACGGCTTCATGGAGCTCCACCTTAAACTTCTTGATGTACTACTCCAAATCCTGGTGATACACCGGCTAAGGTTAAAACTTCATCTTACTGATAGGTGCTCCATCAGCCTTCTTCCATCAAATCCATTCTGAAGAAATGCATCATTAGCTCAGCACGGTGACAATAGCATCAGCGGCGATGACATCACGGATAACCATGTTTCTGCCCTTGTCATTGCCATGAGCTATCTTCCATAGTTGATATCTCCTGCCTTAGGGTTTTCTTGACAGAACTTTAAGTTTTTAACTCTCCATGCTCCGGTCTTTCTCTGATACACCCTGATCTCGGGCATTGACAACTTCCATAATCTGCCAAGTTCCATAAGGGTAGCCTTCCTAGGTCATACAAATCTAGGGATTCTTCAGAGCCTTCAAATTCTCCTAGTCTTCGGAGTCTTCAACCACTGTAGTTTCCATTATTCAAATGCACAGAAAATAATCTTCATTCCGAAGTGGCCTTAGTTGTCCGATATGTTGTACATCTTGGAGTGGTCTCATTAGTCTAATCTTTGTGGGGTCAAAAGGGAAAAGGGGGTATGGTCTCACTAAAAGGGGATATTTGAATAAGCTCAGAAGAGAAGAGAGGTAAAAGACCCTTTTGAAGAGTAAAGTTTTAGAGAAAAATCTTTGCTATGGGCTTGCCAGTTTCTAGGGTCACGTCCTACAGTCAACCTGGCTCTGATACCATCTTGTAGCGACCCGACCCGAATGGATCAAGTCTCTGTGCTTAAGTGTCATCCCTGGATCGGTATACTGACACACATAGTACTCGAGGATTTATAACAGAGGTAAATCACATGTAAAAAGTAACGTAAATACTATTACCTCAATCCAAATAGCGAAAGTAACAAGGTTGTGGATTCCCATCAACACCAACGGCAAAGTTGAGTGTAGAAATCGTAACCCTAATGTATCACTTACTCGTCGTAAGAAATCCTGCAACATGAGACGTTGCAGCCACAAAGGGTCAGTACATTGAATGTACTGGCAAATTCACACGTAGAGAGAATGATGAACAATGGCTATCACTACATGCATATATGGCTGGTGGAAAAGCTCTATGGTTATAAGGTTTTTTGCGAAAAGCCAATTTTTCCCTACTGTAAGGAATACATTTTAATTTAACTATCATGGTGGTTGTTGAACATTGAGAATGGTTGACAGCATTCCCAATCCCAATTAAGTAACATCATTAAACCCAACAAAATTAATTTAAAGTCACATGACGGGATTCACATGATAATCCAGGTACTAGATACTCAAGTTGTCCATAACCGGGGACACGGCTAACCATGATTAGTTTATACACTCTGCAGAGGTTTGCGCACTTTTCCCCACAAGACTCGATCTCTTCCGTTTGGTTTCTCGCACTACATGGTGTTTGAGAAACGGATGACCGAGACATAGTCTTTCAGAAATGCTAGCACCTTACGATCGGGTAGACCGTACCACTTACATCCCCTACATCTGCTAGTCTACCACTGTAAGAGTTCGCATGACTTAGTCAACTATGCTAGAGCCCATAATAGCTTGTGGCTGCACACGGAAGTTTCTAGTATGAATAATCTTATGATCCCTTTGAGCCTGGGTGGCGGTCCATAAAAAAACAGGCAATCCTCATCTACCCAGGTGCCTAGACAGGCAATCCTGGAATAACCCGGTGCCTCAATCCACCCAGATGTGTGTTTAAGTTGCCACCTTAAGTAAACCATTAATTAACAAACTCACATCTGTCATGAATAATCTCAAAACCCAATCCACGTCTACGAGCATAGCATGGCACTATAATCATAACATAATAGTAACTCCCAAGGTTTGAATGCAGGGTAATAGGTTCCTACCTCATCAACTACTTCCCAATACCCACATGTTATCAATCCTACTCATGCAATGTTTGAGGGTGAAACTAATGCATAAAAACTGGGTATGAAAGGGGATATGATCAAAGTGTGTACTTTCCTGCAATGTTGATGAAGATGATTCGCACTGAAAACTCTTGATAGTTCTACTCGTCACACTCCGGTCAATCTATCGTAATCAAGCAATAGTAACCACACATAAGCAATCACTCAAAATATCAGAAAGAATGAAGAAGACGATTCAGAAAACTTCAAAACCAAGAAAATAACTCTTGCAACATAAAACAATTTCTTACAGTGCCAAATTTATATGGATTTGGCCTTATCAGAAAGTTTAGGTCAAGAGCTTCGATTTGCAAAAAGAATCAACTCAAACGGAGCTACGAAACTCAAGTTATGATCGAACGAAGTTTGAATAGAAATCTGATCTAATTCAAATTTTAAACTCTTCAAAAACATGTTTGAGTTGGATTAATGGATGGAGGAGATCATAACGAAGACGTGAGCGTTGGTTTCGTTGGATTTAGATAAACGAGTAAAAAGTAATGATCGTTTGAAGTTCAGGGACTAAACTGTAAATAAAATCATCATGGATAGGTCCCTAGCCGAAAAACTAAAATAAAAAGAAAAATCCTATCGAACGAACGTTCGCTAAACAGATCTACAGAAAGAAAACGTTCACTAAAACTAACTAAACAGAAAATGTTCGTTAAGTAATAAACCTAAAAAAACAAACCTAGGTTTTTTTTTTGAGAAAATCGAACAAAAAGGAAAACCGAGAAAACCGGGTGGCGGTTATACCGGTTCGGCAGCGGTCTACGACGAAAAACCGGCAGCGGGGCGGATCCGGCCGGCGGCGAACTTCGGCGCGGGCGTCGGGGCGGCGGCGACGTCCGGCGAGGCAGCAGGCGACGGCAGGCGGCGGGGTGCGGCGTGGCGCGGCAGGCAGCGGCACGGCGGCGCTAGCAGGCGGCGGCGCAGGCGAGGCAGCGGGCGGCGGCACTGGCGAGCAGTGGCGCGGCGGCGACGGGATGCGGGAGGCGGCGATGCGGTGAGGAGGAGAGGAACGGGGCCCGGGGCCTCGGGTTTTATAGGGGAGGGGATGAGGACTTGGAGAAGGGGGCGAGGGGAGTCCGGGGCGGACACCAACGCCGAGGCCAGCGCTCGGGAGGCGTGCGGCGGCTGGTCTCCTGCGTGAGGAAGGAGACGGCGCGGTCGGGTGGGATGCGCGCTGGGCTGGGCCTAGCGGGAGAGCTGGGTCGGCCCAGTCGGCGGGAGTTCTCTCTCTTTTTTTAGATTTTCCAGATAATAGAAAATAAAATAAAACAAAAATAAATAAAATTTTTATATAGGCATGTAATATATCAAAATTTTCAGAAAGAGATTTTCTACGACTTGAACATTTTTCTAGCATTAAATAAAACACACACAAATTCTAATAATTCAAAGAGTGCTACTTGTCTAATAAAATCCAACAAAAACATTTTAAAAAAACCGAAATGATTTCAAATTATTTTTTCTCCAATTTTCTATTGTAGGGAATCATGTTACCCTATTTTCCATATATTATATTTTTGGAGAAAAATAATTTGAATAAAACTCAAATAACTCCAAATTGAAAATAAATTCAAAAGAACTTTGAATTTAATTCTTTGAAACTCCCAACTCATATTTCATATAATTTGAAGAAGTCATTTTATCTTCTCTCATGAAAATCGTTGAGCTGCATGAAGTTTATGAATTTAAATATTCTCAAATGAAATTCAAATATTTTCAACACCCCTTGTCATTTAAATAAATGGAAGAAGTCATGTCATCTTCTCTCCCGGGTTTCGTGGTGAAAAGAGTTTGAATTCGCGGAGATTAGAAAGCAAATATGAAAGTTTGGGAAAGTCCTTTTATTCCCTCTCACTTAACTTTCAAAAAGTTTCGAATTCACTCACTTTCAGACAATCAATCAAACAATCAATCAAATCTCTCTATTTATTATAACATTCCAAAATTTAGAATTTTGGGATGTTACATTGTCTCGAGGTTATTCCTTCGAAGCGTGCAAATGGGATGGATCAAGTTCGTAGAGGGAAGTAGGCGTTCTCGCGACGGCAGTTATGGAAGTAGTCGTTCTCACTTCGTAGATGTTCGGGTTAACGACGGGGTACTTGGCGCAACATAGGTCTCCGGGGTCGTCGGGTACACGTTCACGAAGTAGTCGTACACGTCGACGATAGTTGTCCACTTGACGGCCTTCAACGAGGGTAGTTGTTCTCGTATCGCCGAGGAAGTAGTGGTACTTTTCCGAAGAAGAACTTGATGTACCCAACATCTCCGAGGCGACGGTAGTCGTACATGGCAACTGTAGTTGAACTTGTAGGGTTGTCCATTTCATGGTACTTAGGTGAGTCCACGGGAAACTGTAGTCGTACACGGTTCATCAAGGAACTTGACGTTTCGGCCTGTAGTCGTTCGAGCATCTGACGGTAATGGTACTCGGTTGTTTCGAAGAGGTACTTGGGGTCATTCGGACTTGCCAGTCTCGTACTTGCGACGTTGTGGCACTTTGCGCCTCCACATGGTACTTGACGTAATGGTACTTGGCGATTTCCGAGACATCGAAAGACGAACTTGGCGGTCCTCCTTGACCTGGTACTTGGCGTGCATCAATCTGTTGACCAACAATGCATATAGGCGACGGAGAGGTCTATTGCGGTCTTCCGGTCAACGTGAACAGGAGGCCTAGGTAGGGCACGTCGGCTGCAAGAGGAGACAAGGTTCCTGCCTGCCATGACGACTTGCAAGAGGATGAACGAAGCAACGGTCCAGCGGCACCGGGAATGTGCGCGGGAGGTGCGGATCCGAAGCCGGAAGGCGAGCTCTGGCCGGATCCAGGGCGAGAACGATGGAGATGGCCGGCAGGGCAGGAGGCGCGATGTCGGAGGCGACGCTGACGAAGACGTTGGGGTGTGCCCAGACACGAAGGAGGCACGGCGCGATGCGGCTTGTCGAAGCAGAGGCTCGTGGGCGAGGAGTTGGGGACGGTGCCGATGAAGGGGAGGCCGGAGGTGGCGCTGGCCTGCGATGACGCAGTGTTTGACAGGGCAGCGGACTGCCAGCTCGAGGGGCATGTGGCCATGGCAAGGAGGCGGGGGAGAAGACCAGGTCTTGGGGCTTCAAGTACAGGAGGAGGCCACGGCAAGGAGGCGGAGGTGGGAGCGAGCACGAGGGTGCGGCGCTGGTCTCTCTCTTCCTCTCTAGCAGCGCATTGAGGGAGGAGGGATCGAGCACTAGGCTACGCTGGAGGGAGATCGAGAGGGAGGTCGGGATCAAAGGAAACGGGCAGGAGGGAGGAGCGTGGGGATCGAGCGCAGGGCCTCTCCCTGGCGGCGCTGGGAGGAACAAAAGAGGAGGAGGGGTTCGAGGGAGATGGACTCGGTCGGGCCTAGGGTTAGGCAGGGAGTAGGTCGGCGCTGGATGGGCCTTAGGGCCGGCCCAGTGGGAAGGGCGTTAGCTGGGCCTTGGCCAACTGGTGCGGCTGCTGGGCTCCCTCTCCCTTCCAAATTCTTTCCTTACTTAAAAATATTGTTTATATAAATAAACAACCAACAAAGGGGAAAATCCAGGGGTTTTTGGTTAGGAATAAGAGATATATAAATATATATCTGGAACCCTGGATTTAAGTAGGGTTTGAATAAACTGCTCTAGCATTTTTAGAAGGTAAAAATAACAATTAGAGTTTGAATTATTCTCAAACTTCAATCATTTTTGAACCTGACCAAAACAACTTCGAATGGGATGAAATCTGACAGAGAGGGTGTAGGAAAGAGGCAAGATTTTTAAAGAAAAGATGAACATTAATGGAGGAGGAATAAGGTCGCTTGCAAAGACATGAAAGAAGAAGGAAGTGAGAGGTGAAGATGCATGGGTGTGGCTTGAGAGAGAGATGACAAGGAAAATATATGAAGTTAAGTCGGATACAATAAGAGTTGAAGAGTAATGCAATTGTGTGATGGGTGATTCCAAGTTAATGGAATATTTACAATAGCTCCCTAATAATAGTAGGAGACTTTTATATGTTATAAAGAGAATTTCACCATGTGAACTCCCTCGATTTAAATGGATCAAAGATCCATGCCATTTATTTAGTTGAGAAAAGAAATGACATGATGGCATGATGATGTGATACAATGCACATGATGCAATGAACCAAACAAAACACACAATGAAACCCAGAAACCCTGGAAGGCATCTGAAGCTCCGGTCTTGTGGCGTCACAGGTAATAATATCAAAGTCGTGCTAGTTGAGTAGTTGTGAATTTGAGGAATACTTGTGTTGAAGTTTGCAGGTCCCATAGCATGCACGTATGGTAAATGTTGTGTAACAAATTTGAAACATGAGGTGTTATTTGATTGTCCTCCTTATGAGTGGCGGTTGGGGACGAGCGATGGTCTTTTTCTACCAATCTATCCCCCTAGGAGCATGCGCGTAGTGCCGAGGTTTTTGATGACTTGTAGATTTTTGCAATAGTATGTGAGTTCTTTATGACTAATGTTGAGTCCATGGATTATACGCACTCTCACCCTTCCATCCTTGCTAGCCTCTTTGGTACCGTACATTGCCCTTTCTCACATTGAGAGTTGGTGCAAACTTCGCCGATGCATCCAAACCCCGTGATATGATATGCTCTGTCACACATAAACCTCCTTATATCTCCTCAAAACAGCCACCATACCTACCTATTATGGCATTTCCATAGCCATTCCGAGATATATTGCCATGCAACTTTCCACCATTCCATTTATTATGACACGCATCATAATTGTCATATTGCTTTGCATGATCATGTAGTTGACATCGTATTTGTGGCAAAGCCACCGTTCATAATTTTTCATACATGTCGCTCTCGATTCATCGCAATCCCGGTACACCGCCGGAGGCATTCATATAGAGTCATACTTTGTTCTAGTATCGAGTTGTAAACATTGAGTTGTGAATAAATAGAAGTGTGATGATCATCATTAATAGAGCATTGTCCCAAAAAAGAGAAAGGCCAAATAAAAAAGGCCAAAAAGGCCAAATAATAAATAAAATAATAAAAAAGGGACAATGCTACTATCCTTTTTCCACACTTGTGCTTCAAAGTAGCACCATGATCTTTATGATAGAGAGTCTCTCATGTTGTCACTTCCATATACTAGTGGGAATTTTTCATTATAGAACTTGGCTAGTATATTCCAACAACGGGCCTCCTCAAGTGCCCTAGGTCTTCGTGAGCAAGCAAGTTGGATGCACACCCACTAGTTTCTTTTGTTGAGCTTTCATACATTTATAGCTCTAGTGCATCTGTTGCATGGCAATCCCTACTCCTTGCATTAACATCAATCGGTGGGCATCTCCATAGCCCATTGATTAGCCTCGTTGATGTGAGACTTTCTCCTTTTTGTCTTCTCCACATAACCCCCTCATTATATTCTATTCCACCCATAGTGCTATGTCCATGGCTCACGCTCATGTATTGCGTGAAAGTTTATGAGTTTGAGATTACTAAAGTATGAAACAATTGCTTGGCTTGTCATCGGGGTTGTGCATGATGAGAGCATTCTTGTGTGACGAAAATGAAACATGACTAAACTATATGATTTTGTAGGGATGAACTTTCTTTGGCCATGTTATTTTGAGAAGGCATAATTGCTTAGTTAGTATGCTTGAAGTATTATCATTTTTATGTCAATATGAACTTTTGTCTTGAATCTTTCGGATCTGAATATTCATATCACAAGTAAGAAGAATTACATTGAAATTATGCCAACTAGCATTCCACATCAAAAATTGTTTTTTTTATCATTTACCTACTCGAGGACGAGCAGGAATTAAGCTTGGGGATGCTTGATACGTCTCCTACGTATCTATAATTTTTGATTGCTCCATGCTATATTATCTACTGTTTTGGGCAATATTGGGCTTTATTATCAACTTTTATATTACTTTTGGGACTAACCTATTAACCGGAGGCCCAACCCAGATTTGCTGTTTTTTTCCTATTTCAGTGTTTCGAAGAAAAGGAATATCAAACGGAGTTGAAACGGAATGAAATCAACTGGAGAAGTTATTCTTGGAAGGAAACCTACCAGATAGACTTGGACCCTACGTCAGAAGATGAAGGAGGAGCTCACGAGGGGAGGGAGCGCGCCCACCCCCCTGGGGTGCGCCCCCTGCCTCGTGCCCCCCCTTTGGTCCAGCGACGTACCTCCTGCACCCATATATACCTACGTAACCTAAAACTTCCAGAACGGAGATTAGATCGGGAGTTCCGCCGCCAGAAGCCTCCGTAGCCACCGAAAGCCAATCTAGACCCGTTCCGGCACCCTATCGGAGGGGGAATCCTTCTCCGGTGGCCATCTTCATCATCCCGGTGCTCTCCATGACGAGGAGGGAGTAGTTCTCCCTCGGGGCTGAGGGTATGTACTAGTAGCTATGTGTTTGATCTCTCTCTCTCTCTCTCGTGTTCTTGATTTGGCACGATCTTGATGTATCGCGAGCTTTGCTATTATAGTTGGATCTTATGTTTCTTCTCCCCCTCTACTCTCTTGTAATGAATTGAGTTTCCCCTTTGGAGTTATCTTATCGGATTGAGTCTTTAAAGATTTGAGAACACTTGATGTATGTCTTGCGTGGGATACCTATGGTGACAATGGGGTATTCTATGATCCAATTGATGTATGTTTTGGTGATCAACTTGCGAGTTCCGTGACCTTGGGAACCTATGCATAGGGCTTGGCACACGTTTTCGTCGTGATTCTCCGGTAGAACTTTGGGGCACTCTTTGAGGTCCTTTGTGTTGGTTGAATAGATGAATCTGAGATTGTGTGATGCATATCGTATAATGATACCCACAAATACTTGAGGTGACAATGGAGTATCTAGGTGACATTAGGGTTTTGATTGATTTGTGTCTTAAGGTGTTATTCTAGTACGAACTCTAGGGCTATTTGTGACACTTATAGGAATAGCCCAACGGATTGATTGGAAAGAATAACTTTGAGGTGGTTTCGTACCCTACCATAATCTCTTCGTTCGTTCTCCGCTATTAGTGACTTTGGAGTGACTCTTTGTTTCATGTTGAGGGATAGTTATGTGATCCAATTATGATATTATTGTTGAGGGAACTTACACTAGCGAAAGTATGAACCCTAGGCCCTATTTCCTATCATTGCAATACCGTTTACGCTCACTTTTATCACTTTCTACCTTCTTGTTTTTATTATTCCAGATTACAAATACCTTTATCTACCATCCATATACCACTTGTATCACCATCTCTTCGCCGAACTAGTGCACCTATACAATTTACCATTGTATTGGGTGTGTTGGGGACACAAGAGACTCTTTGTTATTTGGTTGCAGGGTTGCTTGAGAGAGACCATCTTCATCCTACGCCTCCTACGGATTGATAAACCTTAGGTCATCCACTTGAGGGAAATTTGCTACTGTCCTACAAACCTCTGCACTTGGAGGCCCAACAACGTCTACAAGAAGAAGGTTGTGTAGTAGACATCAAGGCGGTCCGGACGGAGACGCCGGCGCAGAGGTATGATGCAACACCTCACTCTGTGGTTGTCGTCTTTTAAAAACATAATAACACCCGTGTTTCCTAGAAGGAAGAATGCTCGTCGGACAATATCCGGAGAGGTCGCCGATCACGCCTCTACCAGTCGGGCTCCAGGCCGGACACAGGGCGGAAGCTAACACGAGGCACACACCGGATGCTCCTTCTACAGAGGATGCGGATAAGATATCCGCTACGAATTCTGAAGTGGAGAGCGCCATGAATCACAGGCATCGCTGGACCGTACTCTGTGACGCGTGTTTCTCCCGAGAGGCGTTTGATGCATTCAACTCAGGAGATGCATACATTCGTGCTGCTCAAAATGGTGTAGCCAGAGCCACGGACCAGTATGTAAAGGATGTACGGGTAAGAAAATTTGATGAGTATATATATATATATCAGTAGCCCCTGAGACTTGAAACAGTTGGCACAACTGATTTAAGGATCATTTATTGTGCAGGTTCTTATAGAGAAGAATACTCAACTGTCACAGGAGCTGGAGGAATGCAAAGCGCAACTTCGGGCCGCCGTTGCCGCATTGAAGGAACCTGAAAAGTCCCCAGCTGGTAACATTTGTTTCAAAGAATGATGGGTACCATATAGTATGCGGCATGGCTGCAGATCTAACAATAGATATTGCAGATGAGTCCGGAGAGAATCCGGCGGGCCAGCATGTCATACGACAGCTAAAGGCTGGCGAGCGCGTGCTGACTAAGGTCATGCTGGAGAAAAAAAGCTCCAAGACGCCAATACCAAGATGAGCGTGGAACTGAAAGATGTTCGATCCCAGCTTGCGGACTCCGTGAAGGAGAATAAGCGGCTTCGACGCGGCATTTTCAGTAAGTGCTTGAACGAACCATTTAAAAGAGTACGGCGAAGAAGCCGGCTGACAGAGTTATGTCTGCAGGTATGCTGACGGGTCGTCCCGCGAAGGAGATGCCCGGGTCTGCGGTTGATCTTCTACCCGAGCTCTCACAACTGCACGAACAAGTTTGGCAGGTGATGCAAAGTATTGCCCAGGCCTTGTGGCCATCCATCTCCCTGCCAGCGGGCATTGGAGAGCTTGCGGAGAAACTCAAGGGAGCACAGTGGCGCTTCCGATTATGGAAGATATCGGCCTGCCGTCAAGGTGCCAGGGAAGCCTGGGCCATGGTGAAGAAGCAGTATACCAAGGCTGACCCAAACCACATGGCTGAGGTCGGACCTATGGGGCCCGATGGGAAAGAGATCTCCGTTATCTTAGTATATGGGCAAGTAGAATTGGCCGCAAAGTATTCCCAACAGGATTGTAGGCTAGACAGCCTGTTGGATGGTATAGAAGAGGAATTTAGTCAGTCTACATGACTATGTAATTAAATTGACATGTATAATGCCTTCTAGCCGGATTATAAATCATTTGTCATGGAAGACCTTTTCGCTTCAACCTCGGGACCCGATCGTCCGGAGTGTATCCGAATACCCGCTCAGTTATATAAGAACCGGGGTATGCATGGAAACCAGGCGTAGGGGTCATTAGTGCTTGAACAGACAAGTACCCAACTAGTTATGTTATATTACATGGATAGTTAGAAACATCTTCCAGGGAGAATAGTTCCGTTAAGGGTTCCTTTCCCTAGGTACGCATGCCCTAAAGTGCATGTCCGGACTGCAACAGGAGACGCGGGCAAAAACATCTGGGGGCACATATGGAAAAATAAAAAAGTCATCTTTTGTTCACCGACCGAATATTCCCTTAAGAACGCTAGCTTTCGGCTTCACCCAGTCTGAGGTACACATCCGGCTGACCCGGCAGTAACAATCGAAGAGGTGCTCCCCTTATGCCCTAGCCGAATTAACGGGAACGTAGGGCGTAAATACAAGAGCTAGGCAACCCAGCTTGGCCAAAACTTAAGTCATATCGATGCATATAATGGCGAAGAAAAGTTACATGCGGAAGGATAACGCCTGTGTGGGGCATGAAGCCTAGATAAATAATTAAGCTTCTGTGTAAGAAGCCCCCAGGTATAATGAGCGCGGCTAGCGCGTCAATAGTGTGCAACCAAGGCACAAGTTGGCCCTTGAAGGCCTAGAGAAAGAATAAAAGAAAGAAAGAGAGAAAAAACAGATAATGTATGTGCAAAAATGGACAGAGGAAGGAGACGAACATAGAGTCCGACGCTAGGCATAGAATCTTCGAAGCCTGGTTGCGTTCCATGGGTTCAGCTCAAGTCGATTATTCGATGCATCCCGCAGACGGTACGCTCCACCGGTCAGAACTTGGTCAATAATGAAGGGACCTTCCCATTTGGGCTCGAGCTTGGTCTTTTTCTTCTCCGGCAGGCGTAGAACCGCCTCTGCGTCGTACACCATAAAAAAGGGTGTGTATCTGGTAGTACGATTCGGCGTGGTCCGCGGCCCCCAGAGTACGGAGGCAAGCTCCTCTACCCAGTGCGTGTTAGATTCCATTAAGGACCGCACTAATCTGGGTTTGATGCCGCTCATGATAAGACCATTTGCTCGCTCAACATGGCCATTAGTTTGTGGGTGATAGACAGAAGCATAATCAAGCTTGATGCCCATGTTGCTACACCAGAGTTTTATGTCGTCAGCCGTGAAGTTTGTGCCATTGTCAGTGATGATGCTGTGGGGGACGCCATAATGGTGTACAACCCCGGATATGAAGTCTATCACCGGTCCGTATTCGGCCGTTTTAACAGGTTTGGCTTCTATCCATTTGGTGAATTTATCCACCATGACCAGTAGGTATTTTTTTTCTTGTGGGTTCCCCCTTTAAGGGGTCCAACCATGTCAATCCCCCAGACCGCGAAGGGCCAGGTAATGGGGATTGTTTGGAGGGCGGTGGGTGGCATGTGGCTTTGGTTTGCAAAAAGCTGGCAACCGACGCAGCGTTGGACCAAGTCCTGTGCATCTACCCGGGCCATCGGCCAATAAAAACCTGTACGGAAGGCCTTGCTTACAAGGGCCCGGGCTGTGGCATGGTGGCCGCCGAGTCCGGCGTGAATTTCTGCCAAAAGCTTCCGCCCCTCCTCTTCGGAGATGCACCTTTGAAGGACTCCGGTAGTGCTTTTCTTATAAAGCTCTCCCTCCTGGACCCTATAGGCTTTAGATTGCCGCACTATGAAGTGTGCCTCATTTTGGTCCTTGGGGAGTTCCTGCCTAGTTAGGTAGGCCAGGAATGGTTCTGTCCACGGGGCGATGATGGTCATTATTACGTGGGCTGAAGGTGTTATTTCGGTGGCAGAGCCTCCGATTATGTCAGAGTGTGCGGTATCGGGCATTTTGGCCGGGTCTGGACTATTGTTACCGGCATGCCCTTCCCATACCACGGATGGCTTAAACAACCTCTCCAAAAAGATGTTGGGGGGGACCGCATCGCGTTTTGTGCCGATGCGGGTGAGGATATCCGCCACCTGATTGTTTTCCCGAGCCACATGGTGAAATTTGAGCCCCTCGAACCGAGCTGACATCTTTTGGACGGTGTTGCAATAGGCCGCCATTTTCGGATCCTTGGCATCGAAATCTCCATTTATTTGGGATATTATGAGGTTCGAATCCCCACGCACCTCTAGGCATTGAATGCCCATGGAAACTGCCATCCGAAGACCATGTAATAGGGCTTTGTATTCGGCTGCGTTGTTGGAGTCTATATACAATATCTGGAGTATGTATTGAACTGTATCTCCGGTAGGGGACGTCAGGACGACGCCAGCCCCCAGACTAGCCAGCATTTTGGAGCCGTCGAAGTGCATGATCCAATTGGAGTATGCGCCGTACTCTTTAGGGAGTTCGGCTTCCGTCCATTCGGCGACAAAGTCGGCCAATACTTGCGATTTAATGGCTCGTCGGGGTGTGTATGTTATATCGAACGGGAGGAGCTCAATGGCCCATTTGGCAATCCGGCCCATGCCATCGCGGTTGTTTATAATGTCATTGAGTGGCACCTCCGAGGCTACTGCAATTGAACACTCTTGAAAGTAGTGTCGCAGCTTCCGGGATGCCATGAATACCGCATAGGCTATCTTTTGATAATGTGGGTACCGTGATTTGCATGGAGTGAGGATAGTGGATACATAATATACCGTCCTTTGAAGGGGGGATTTATGTCCGTCTGTTTCTCGTTCGACGATGAGCACTGCGCTTACCACCTGATGAGTTGCCGCAATGTACAACAGCGTTGGTTCGCCGATGTTTGGCGCGGCCAGGATTGGGTTGGTTTCCAGTATGGCTTTTATTTCTTCCAATCCAGTTGTGGCAGCGTCCGTCCACTCGAATCGTTCGGTACGCTGAAGAAGGCGATAAAGGGATAATGCCTTTTCTCCTAAGCGGGAGATAAAGCGGCTTAGAGCCACCACACATCCGATTAATTTCTGGATTTGTTTGAGGTCCGTTGGGATAGCAAACTGTGACAGAGCTCAGATTTTGGCCGGATTTGCTTCAATTCCTCTATTGGAGACAATGAGGCCTAGGAGCTTTCCGGCTGGTACACCGAAAACGCATTTTTCCGGATTGAGCTTGATGTCGTATGTTCGGAGGTTGTCGAATGTGAGCCTCAAGTCGTCTATTAGAGAGTCGACGTGTTTGGTTTTGACGACCACATCATCTATGTATGCCTCTACTATTTTGCCGATCTGTTTCTCCAGACATGTCTGAATCATGCGCTGATATGTTGCGCCGGCGTTTTTGAGCCCAAAAGGCATTGTGTTGAAACAGAAGGGGTCGTATGGTGTGATAAATGCCGTTGCGGCTTGGTCGGACTCCGCCATCTTGATTTGGTGGTAGCCGGAGTATGTGTCGAGGAAACACAATGAATCGTGTCCTGCGGTAGCGTCGATAATTTGATCGATGCGGGGGAGGGGGAAGGGATCCTTTGGGCAAGCCTTGTTGATGTCCTTGAAATCGACACATAGGCGCCAGGATTTGTCCTTCTTCGGTACCATCACCAGGTTTGCTAGCCAGTCCGTGTGTTTTATTTCTCTAATGAATCCGGCCTCCAATAACTTGGCTAGCTCCTCTCCCATAGCTTGTCTCTTAGGTTCAGAGAAACGCCGAAGAGTCTGCTTGACCAGCTTGAATCCCTTCAGAATATTAAGGCTGTGCTCGGCCAGCCTGCGTGGGATTCCCGGCATATCTGAGGGATGCCAGGCGAATATGTCCCAATTCTCGCACAGGAACTCTTGTTGTGCGGCGTCCACGGCGGGGTTTAACTATGCCCCGATGGAGGATGTTTTTGAGGGTCCATTGGGTGGACTTGGAATTTGACTATTTCATCCGCTGGTTTAAAAGAGGTGGACTTGGATCTCTTGTCAAGTATCACGTCGTCCCTGTCCATTATGGAGCGCAGCGCAGTTAATTCCTCAGCCACAAAGGCTTCGGATAATGCCTCGAGGGCCAATGCGGCTGTTTTGTTTTCGGCGCGGAGTGTTGTGTCCGGATCACTAGCGAGAGTGATGATTCCGTTGGGCTCGGGCATTTTGAGCTTCATGTACCCGTAATGGGGTATTGCTTGGAAGATCGTGAACGCCTCCCGCCCTAAAAGGGCGTGGTATCCGCTACTAAACGGGGCCACTTGGAATGTAATTTCTTCGGACCTATAGTTCTCCTGCTTGCCGAATACCACATGTAGTGTGATTTTCCCAGCACAACGTGCTTCCCGACTGGGGATGATTCCTCCGAAGGTTGTGCTGCTTCGCTCAATGCGGTTCCAGTCTATTTGCATTTTTTGAAGAGTTTCCTCATAGATGAGGTTTAATCCACTGCCGCCGTCCATGAGTACTTTGGTGAGTCTAAAGCCGTCCACGATTGGACTAAGGACCAGTGCAGCTGGTGCTCGGGCTGTTCGGAATTTAGGTTCGTCACTGGCATTGAAGGTAATAGCCGTGTCACTCCATGGATTTATTGCTGCCACGTGGCAGATTTCAGCAAGGCAGCGGAGTGTTCTCTTGCGCCTATTATTTGATGCGAAGGTCTCAAAGACTGTTAATACCGTATTGTTATCCCCGGGATGGTGCTCTGTGGTATCTGGGATGAGAAGATCCTCACCACTTTTGGCCACCTGCCAGAGTACCCAATATGCTCTAAGGCTGTGTGTTGGTATGGTATCTGTTGTACTATGAATTTTGCAGGGTCCGTTGAGAGATCCCTCTAATACAGTTCCGTGCCCTGTAGAGGGTTTTTGCTTCTTTGTAATTAACTCGGGTGTCTTATGATAGTGCACCCTTTTACTTCGGACTGGGTGTATATTCGGAGCCGGATTATCCCAAAATTTCGTTTCGGTTTTCCAGGCACTTTCAATCGCACAGTACTTCGTACTATGGACGCCAAGTCGGTGAAGCGTGATATGTCACGGCGACTTATGGCGTTAGGGATTCCCTTGTCCGTGCAATTATTGTAGAAAAATGAGACTGCATCTTCCTCGCGACAGTCCTTAACCTTGTTCATCACAAGGAGGAATCTGGCCCAATAATGATGTACTATTTCCTGGGGCTCTTGCCTGATGTGGGAAAGATCGTCTATGTTTGGGTGGGTGGGTGGATTTGAGTCCGAACCCTTACCCGATCTGAGACCCAGGGGCCGAGGACTTCCCAATCTTGGAAGTTCGGGTTCCGGGATGTTGCCCGATAAGTCTGGCCCACTGCCTCACTCTAGGTTCAGGGCTTGGGTGATGTCCTCCCGTGAATGGGTATCCGGCTCGGAGAGCTCAGGAATTCGGACATAGTTTGTCCTCAAGATAGAGGAAGAATTGCCACATTGTTCCTCCACCACCACAATATGATGGGTGACCGGTGGAGAGTTAATCTCCCTTTGATCGGGTTTAAGCCCAATCCAATCATAGTCCGTAGGGACTCCCAAGGCGGCGATGCGATCCAAGAGCTCGTTTAGGGAGGAGAGCTCCATTGGATCCATCTACTTGGCGAATTCCGAGCCGACGTGGAGGCTGTTTCCGATGACCCGAGAAGTCATCGTCGGTGCAGCAGCCGAACGGGCGGTCATGATGAAACTGCCTAGCCGGAGAGTTTGGCCGACAGCCAGGGCTCCCCCGGCGGTAATGTTGTTTTTAACAACGAGATGAGGCATCCTTCCTTACGGCGACGGCACATTGGAACTCTCAATGAAAGCACCAATGACGGTGTCAAAACCGGCGGATCTCGGGTAGGGGTTCCCGAACTGTGCGTCTAAGGCGGATGGTAACAGGAGGCAGGGGACACGATGTTTTACCCAGGTTCGGGCCCTCTTGATGGAGGTAAAACCCTACGTCATGCTTGATTGTTCTTGATAATATGAGTAGTACAAGAGTAGATCTACCATGAGATCAGAGAGGCTAAACCCTAGAAGCTAGCCTATGGTATGATTGTATGTTGTCCTACGGACTAAAGCCCTCCAGTTTATATAGACACCGGAGGGGGCTAGGGTTACACAAGGTCGGTTACAAAGGAGGAGATATACATATCAGTATTGCCTAGCTTGCCTTCCACGCTAAGGAGAGTCCCATTCGGACATGGGACGAAGTCTTCAATCTTGTATCTTCATAGTCCAACAGTCCGGCCAAAGAATATAGTCCGGCTGTCCGGAGACCCCCTAATCCAGGACTCCCTCAATGTCGCTTGAAGCTACATCGGTATTTCCCCAAAGAGGAAGGGATGATGTAGCACAGCGGTGGTAGGTATTTCCATCAGATATGAAACCAAGGTTATCGAACCAGCAGGAGAACCAAGCAACACAACATAAACAACCCCCGCACACAAATAACAAATACTCGCAACCCGCCGTGTTAAAGGGGTTGTCAATCCCTTTCGGGTAACGGTGCCAGAAATTGGTGCGTGGACGGAGAAAGTTCTAATAGATTGAATAAATAGATCACAAATAAAATAAAGTGCAGAAAAGAATTTTTGGTTTAGTAGATCTGAAAATAAATGCAAAGGAAAAGTAGATCGCAAAGGCAAATATATGAGAAAGAGAGCGGGGGCCGTAGGTTTCACTAGTGGCTTCTCTCGAGAAAAATATCAAATGGTGGGTGAACAAATTACTGTTGGGCAATTGATAGAACTTCAAATAGTCATGACGATATCCAGGAAATAATAATTACATAGGCATCACATCCAAGATTAATAGACCGACTCCTGCCTTCATCTACTACTATTACTCCATGCTACCTCTTGAGCACTGCGTTGGTTTTCCCTTGAAGAGGAAAGGGTGATGCAGCAAAGCAACATAAGTATTTCCCTCAGTTTTTGTGAACTAAGGTATCAATCCAGTAGGAGACTACACGCAAGTCCCTCGTACCTACACAAACAAATAAGAAGCTCGCAAGCAACGCGATAAAGGGGTTGTCAATCCCTTCATGGTCACTTACGAGAGTGAGATTTGATAGAGATAATAATAATAAGATAAATATTTTTGGTATTTTTATGATATAGATTGGAAAATAAAGATTGCAAAATAAACGGTAATAGAAAATAGCTTGTTGACGGTAGATTAATATAAAGGAGAATAGACCCTGGGGCCATAGGTTTCACTAGTGGCTTCTCTCAAGATAGCATAAGTATTACGGTGGGTGAACAAATTACTGTCGAGCAATTGATATAAAAGCGAATAATTATGAGAATATCTAGGCATGATGATGTATATAGGCATCACGTCCGTGACAAGTAGACCGACTCCTTCCTGCATCTACTACTATTACTCCACACATCGACCGCTATCCAGCATGCATCTAGAGTATTAAGTTCATAAGAACAGAGTGACGCATTAGGTAAGATGACATGATGTAGAGGGATAAACTCAAGCAATATGATATAAACCCCATCTTTTTATCCTCAATGGCAACAATACAATATGTGTCGTTTCCCTTTCTGTCATTGGGCTCAAGCACCGCAAGATTGAACCCAAAGCTAAGCACTTCTCACATTGCAAGACAGATCAATCTAGTAGGCCAAACCAAACTGATAATTCGAAGAGACTTGCAAAGATAACCAATCATGCATAAAAGATTTCAGAGAAGAATCAAATATTGTTCATAGATAGACTTGATCATAAACCCACAATTCATTGGATCTCGACAAACACATCGCAAAGAGTTCGAATAGATCTCCAAGAAGACCGAGGAGAATTTTGTATTGAGATTCAAAGAGAGAGAAGCCATCTAGCTAATAGCTATGGACCCGAAGGTCTGAAGTAAACTGCTCACACATCATCGGAGGGGCCATGGAGTTGATGTAGAGGCCCTCCGTGATCGATGCCCCCTCCGGTGGAGCTTCGGAAAAGGCCCCAAGATGGGATCTGTTGGGTACACAAGGTTGCAGCGGTGGAAATAGGGTTTCGTGGTGCTCCTAGATGTTTTCAGGGTATATGAGTATATATAGGAGGAGGAAGTAGGTCGGTTGAGCCATGAGGGGCCCACGAGGGGGAGGGCTCGCCCAGGGGGTAGGTGCGCCGCCCTGCCTCGTGGCCTCCTCGTTGGTTGCTTGACGTCCACTCCAAGTCCCCTGGATCATGTTTCTTCCAAAAATAACTCTCCCGAAGGTTTTATTCCATTTGGATTCCGTTTGATATTCCTTTTCTGCGAAACACTGAAATAGGCAAAAAACATCAATTTGCACTGGGCCTTGGGTTAGTAGGTTAGTCCCAAAAATAATATAAAAGTGTAAAATAAAGCCCATTAACATCCAAAACAGATAATATAATAGCATGTAACAATCAAAAATTATATAAACTTCGGAGACGTATCAAGCATCCCCAAGCTTAATTCCTGCTGATCCTCGAGTAGGTAAATGATAAAAACAAAATTTTTGATGTGGAATGCTACCTAGCATAATTCTCAATGTAATTCTCTTTATTGTGGCATGAATATTCAGATCCGAGAGATTCAATACAAAAGTTTAATATTGACATAAAAATAATAATACTTCAAGCATACTAACTAAGCAATTATGTCTTCTCAAAATAACATGGCAAAAGAAAGTTCATCCCTACAAAATCATATAGTTTGGTCATGCTCCATTTTCGTCGCACAAGAATGCTCTCATCATGCACAACCCTGATGACAAGCCAAGCAATTGTTTCACACTTTAGTAATCTCAAACTTTTTTCAACTTTCACGCAATACATGAGCGTGAGCCATGGATATAGCACTATGGGTGGAATAGAATATGATGATGGGGGTTATGTGGAGAAGACAAAAAAGGAGAAAGTCTCACATCGACCCGGCTAATCAATGGACTACAGCTATAAATGTATGAAAGCTCAACAAAAGAAGCTAAGTGGGTGTGCATCCAACTTGCTTGCTCACGAAGACCTAGGGCATTTGAGGAAGCCCATTGTTGGAATATACAAGCCAAGTTCTATAATGAAAATTTCCCACTAGTATATGACAGTGACAAAACAAGAGACTCTCTATCATAAAGAACATGGTGCTACTTTGAAGCACAAGTGTGGAAAAAGGATAGTAGCATTGCCCCATTTTATTTCTTTTTCTTTTTTTATTTTTTTATTTTTTGGGCCTTCTTTTTTTTGGCCTTTATTTTTTATTTTTTTATTTGGTACAATTCTCTATTAATGATGATCATCACACTTCTATTTATTTACAACTCAATGATTACAACTCGATACTAGAACAAAGTATGACTCTATATGAATGCCTCAGGCGGTGTACTAGGATGAATCAAGAGTGACATGTATGAAAAATTATGAATGGTGGCTTTGCCACAAATACGATGTCAACTACATGATCATGCAAGGCAATATGACAATGATGATGTGTGTCATGATGAATGGAACGGTGGAAAGTTGCATGGCAATATATCTCGGAATGGCTATGGAAATGCCATAATAGGTAGCTATGGTGGCTGTTTTGAGGAAGATATAAGGAGGTTTATGTGTGATAGAGGGTACATATCACGGGGTTTGGATACACCGGCGAAGTTTGCACTAACTCTCAAGGTGAGAAAGGGCAATGCACAGTACCGAAGAGGCTAGCAATGATGGAATGGTGAGAGTGCGTATAATCCATGGACTCAACATTAGTCATAGAGAACTCACATACTTATTGCAAAAATCTACAAGTCATCAAAAACCAAGCATTACGCGCATGCTCCTAGGGGGATAGATTGGTAGGAAAAGACCATCGCTCGTCCCCGACCGCCACTCATAAGGAAGACAATCAAATAACACCTCATGTTTCAAATTTGTTACACAACTGTCACCATACGTGCATGCTACGGGACTTGCCAACTTCAACACAAGTATTTCTCAAATTCACAACTACTCAACTAGCACACTCTAATATTACCACCTTTATATCTCAAAACAATTATCAAGTATCAAACTTCTCATAGTACTCAATGCACTTTTTATGAAAGTTTTGATTATACCCATCTTGGATGCCTATCATATTAGGACTAGTTTCATAACCAAAGAAAATTACCAAGCTGTTATAAAGGGCTCTCAAAATAATATAAGTGAAGCATGAGAGATCAATAATTTCTATAAAATAAAAGCACCACCGTGATCTAAAAGATATAAGCAAAGCACTAGAGCAAAATTATCTAGCTCAAAAGATATAAGTGAAGCACATAGAGTATTCTAATAAATTTCAATTCATGTGTGTCTCTCTCAAAAGGTGTGTACAGCAAGGATGATTGTGGTAAACTAAAAAGCAAAGACTCAAATCATACAAGACGCTCCAAGCAAAACACATATCATGTGGTGAATAAAAATATAGCCTCAAGTAAAGTTACCGATAGAAGAAGACGAAAGAGGGGATGCCTTCCGGGGCATCCCCAAGCTTAGGATTTTGGTTGTCCTTGAATTTTACCTTGGGGTGCCTTGGGCATCCCCAAGCTTAGGCTCTTGCCACTCCTTGTTCCATCAAATCTTTACCCAAAACTTGAAAACTTCACAACACAAAACTTAAACAGAAAATCTCATGAGCTCCATTAGTAAAAGAAAACAAACCACCACTTAAGGTACTGTAATTAACTCATTATTTATTTATATTGGTGTTAAACCTACTGTATTCCAATTTCTCTATGGTTCATACACTCAAATACTATCCATAGATTCATCAAAATAAGCAAACAACACATGAGAAACAGAATCTGTCAAAAACAAAACAGTCTGTAGTAATCTGTAGGTTTCGAATACTTCTGGAACCCCAAAAATGCTAAAATACATTGCTGGACGCGAGGAGTTTATCTATTAATCATCTGCAAAAGGAATTAACTAAACAGCACTCTCCAGTAAAAAATGGCAACAAATCTCGTGAGCGCTAAAGTTTCTGTTTTTTACAGCAAGATCGCAAAGACTTTCCCCAAGTCTTCCCAAAGGTTCTACTTGGCACAAACACTAACTAAAAGCATAAAACCACATCTAAACAGAGTCTAGATGAATTATTTATTACTAAACAGAATCAAAAAGCAAGAAACAAAAATAAAATTGGGTTGCCTCCCAACAAGCGCTATCGTTTAACGCCCCTAGCTAGGCATAAAAGCAAGGATAGATCTAGGTATTATCATCTTTGGTATGCAATTCTTCAATAGAACACTTATAAATATTGCGAGTTTCCTCCTTTTTTATTAATTATCAAACTCCTAGGAAAGAAATCAAGAAATTCATTTGTAGCAAAAGGTTCTTTAATGATATTAAAGAAGTTGGGGTAAACACTTATAGATTTGAGATCCGCAATTTCCTTACTAGAAGTTTCACCCTTATTGTTAGGAACATACATAAATTTGGCAGATCCTAAATTAGTAATGATATCCTCAAGTTTACCATTTCTTGTGGAATCTAGATCTATTCTTTCGTTAACTATAGGTTCTTTTTCTTTAAAAAAATTCAGAGTAGCTCCTACCTTAGATCCATATTGAGTGATTTGGTGGTGGATCTTTTTATCCAAATTTTCAATCAACTCCACAGAGGCAACTTTATTTTCGATAATTTCAAGCCTTTGCATCACATGTTCCAAAGTTAAAATAGTTCCATTAACCAAGAGAGGTGGTGGGCCAAACAAATCTATCATAGAATTATAAGAATCAAATGCATGGCTACCCAAGAAATTCCCTCCGGTAATGGTATCAAGAATATATCTATTCCAAGGGGTGATGCCTACATAAAAATTGCAAAGAAGAACGGAAGTGGATAGCTTCCTAGAGGATCTATTCCGAGCATTGCAAATTCTATACCAAGCATATTTTAAATTTTCTCCCTCCCTTTGTTTAAAATTGAGAACTTCATGCTCGGGAGTACTAAACGATAGGAGAATTAGCCATAACGACACGCGGCAACACAAGAAGTAAGCGAAAAGAGGCAAACAAAAAGAGAGGGGAATGGAAAAAGAGGGCGAATAAAACATCAAGGGTGAAGTGGGGGAGAGGCAAATGGCAAATAATGTAATGCGACGGATAAGAGTTTGTGATGGGTACTTGGTATGTCTTGACTTGTGCGTAGATCTCGCCGGCAACGGGCCAGAAATATTTCTTGCTACCTCTTGAGCACTGCGTTGGTTTTCCCTAGAAGAGGAAAGGGTGATGCAGCAAAGTAGCGTAAGTATTTCCCTCAGTTTTTGAGAACCAAGGTATCAATCCAATAGGAGACTACATGCAAGTCCCTCATACCTAACCAAACAAATAAGAACCTCGCAACCAACGCGATAAAGGGGTTGTCAATCCCTTCACGGTCACTTACGAGAGTGAGATCTGATAGAGATAATAATAATAAGATAAATATTGTTGGTATTTTTATGATATAGATTGGAAAATAAAGATTGCAAAATAAACGGTAATAGAAAATAGCTTGTTGACGATAGATTAATATAAAGGAGAATAGACCCAGGGGCCATAGTTTCACTGGTGGCTTCTCTCAAGATAGCATAAGTATTATGATGGGTGAACAAATTACTGTTGAGCAATTGATAGAAAAGCGAATAATTATGAGAATATCTAGGCATGATCATGTATATAGGAATCACGTCCGTGACAAGTAGACCGACTCCTGCCTGCATCTACTACTATTACTCCACACATCGACCGCTATCCAGCATGCATCTAGAGTATTAAGTTCATAAGAACAGAGTAACGCATTAGGTAAGATGACATGATGTAGAGGGATAAATTCAAGCAATATGATATAAACCTCATCTTTTTATCCTCGATGGCAACAATACAATATGTGTCATTTCCCTTTCTTCCACTGGGATCGAGTACCGCAAGATTGAACCCAAAGCTAAGCACTTCTCCCATTGCAAGAAAGATCAATCTAGTAGGCCAAACCAAACTGATAATTCGAAGAGACTTGCAAAGATAACCAATCATGCATAAAAGATTTCAGAGAAGAATCAAATATTGTTAATAGATAGACTAGATCATAAACCCACAATTCATCGGATCTCGACAAACACACTGCAAAAAGACTTACATCGAATAGATCTCCAAGAAGACCGAGGAGAACTTTGTATTGGGATTCAAAGAGAGAGAAGAAGCCATCTAGCTAATAGCTATGGACCCGAAGGTCTGAAGTAAACTACTCACACATCATCGGAGGGGCCATGGAGTTGATGTAGAGGCCCTCCGTGATTGATGCCCCCTCCGGCGGAGCTCCGGAAAAGGCCCCAAGATGGGATCTCTTGGGTCCAGAAGGTTGCGACAGAGGAAATAGGGTTTTGCGGTGCTCCTAGATGTTTTCAGGGTATATGAGTATATATAGGAGGAAGAAGTAGGTCGGTTGAGCCATGAGGGGCCCACGAGGGGGGTAGGTGCGTCCCCTGCCTCGTGGCCTCCTCGTTGGTTGCTTGACATCCACTCCAAGTCCCCAGGATCACGTTTTTCCCAAAAATTAACTCTCCCAAAGGTTTTATTCCGTTTGGATTCCGTTTGATATTCCTTTTCTATGAAACACTGAAATAGGCAAAAAACAGCAATTTGCACTAGGCCTTGGGTTAGTAGGTTAGTCCCAAAAATAATATAAAAGTGTAAAATAAAGCCCATTAACATCCAAAACAGATAATATAATAGCATGGAACAATCAAAAATTATAGATGCGTTGGAGACGTATCACTCCACACATCGACCGCTCTCCAGCATGCATCTAGTGTATTAAGTTCATGGAGAAACGGAGTAATGCAATAAGAACGGTGACATGATGTAGACAAGATCTATCTATGTAGAGATAGACCCCCATCATTTTATCCTTAGTAGCAATGATACATACGTGTCGGTTCCCCTTCTGCCACTGGGATTAAGCACCGTAAGATCGAACCCACTACAAAGCACCTCTTCCCATTGCAAGATAAATAGATCAAGTTGGTCAAACAAAACCCAAATATCAAAGAAGAAATACGAGGCTATAGCATAAAAGAGATCAAAGAAACTCAAATACTTTCATGGATACAAAAAGATAGATCTGATCATAAACTCAAAGTTCATCGGATCCCAACAAACACACCGCAAAAGAGTTACATCATATGGATCTCCAAGAAGCCATTGTATTGAGAATCAAGAGAGAGAGAGAGAGAGGAAGCCATCTAGCTACCAACTACAGACCCAAAGGTCTACAAAGAACTACTCACACATCATCAGAGAGGCACCAATGGAGGTGGTGAACCCCATACGAGATGGTGTCCAGATTGGATCTTATCGTGGATTTGTCACGGCAGATGTCCTGAGTATGAGGACTTAGTCGCGAGGCCAACGCATCTATGTGGTAACTTGAGAGGGGTTGAGTGGGACGGGAGACGCGAGGTTTTTACCTAGGTTCTGCCACTCACGGTGGAGGTAAAAGCCTACATCCTTCTTGATTCATATTGATGATGATGACGATCATGGTTACAAGGGCAAGGTTTCGTTTCCTCTATCTCGAGAGCATCTACTTTGATGTTGTCTAAGAGTTGTCTACTGGGACATGTCTATTGATACGTCTAGGAAAAATCTTACCCTCTTGGGGCGCCCCACCCCTCCTTATATAAGTTGAAGGGGCGGGTTACATGTAGAGTCCTAGTCGGATTAAGACTTAAACTATTCTGACTTCTCATCACGGGCTTTTCTCCATGGGCTTCTTAATGTCTTGGGCTTCTTAGCGTCTCGGGCTTATTAACCCCAGGTGTCTCTATCTGCCAGGTTATAACTGTCTGCCAGGTTATAACTGTCCACCATCTTACAATCTGCTGGCTCACCAATGGGTCACCAGGCTCGGCCAGGTCATCAGTGAGTCGTCAGTCCTCGGGCGGTTTACCAATGAAATACCAAGTCCCAAACGGGTCATATCTCCGGCTGGGTCATACCGCGGGGTATATCCCCGACATTAGCCCCCAGTTTAATTTGGATTTATCCATATTAAACTGATCCTGTAAAACAAACACAAGAAAAAATTTGATAGATTGTGCTCCGGGTTAAAATATTCTTGTAAGTCGGCACCTGATCATCCTTAAGTACTTGTCATTTCCTTCTTCTAGAAAATCCAGGTCAATAGGCCAGCTTCATAATCAATTTGCTGACATTAGCTTCTCACAAAAAATATTGTGAAGAATAATTCATTTGATTCAGCTCCCAATGCTTAACAAAAATACTGGCCTTTGAAATACTCATCTGATTTTTAGCCAGCTTGAATATGTAAATCTTGCCCATTTATGATTACCAAAAGAGCCGGTTTGTAAGTATTGATGGCACTGGGTCATAATTGTTGCTAACATCAAGCTTGAAAATGTACCTCCCTTATATGCATATCACTTGTAGCCCCCAAGTCTTAAGAAGGGAGCGTAGTAACAACTTAAGACTTGCTTCAATATAAATGTTGCAACCTTGAAGAAATCCAGGTTGTTCATCTCAATCACTAGTCAAAACTGAATATTCCACATATGTAGCCCCCAAGTGTTGGGTTGTCATGTTTGCAGCAACCTGGGACTTTTAATTGCCTTATGCTTATAAAAACTTCAATAATGAGCAGGGACTTTATATATATTAAAAATAACATTATGATGAAGCCTCCATCATGGGACTTGAACCCACTCACAAGGTTAAGAGCCTTGTGCTCTACCAACTGAGCAATGGACCCTTCAATATAATGGATTAAGGCTTGTGTACTTTGAATTTTTGGTAGGAGCAATTAGTGGCCCCCAAGGGCCGGCTCATCACTTATCTGATGGGTCGAGTCTTCAATAAAGCAAGTTAAAAATGACTTCGCATAAGCCCCCAAGTTCCATGGTGCATGCTGGCAGTGACATGGGACTTGCGTATTTGATGTAATATCAATCTGAATAATGTAGCCCCCAAGTGTCGGGTCGTAAGCCTGCAATGACTCGGGACTATTCCTTCCATTGCAGAATAAACCATATCCATTGATAAAGAAATAATAGCCATTGCGCTGAAGCAACTTTGAAAACCTCAATCATAATACTGGTTATTGATAACCATAACAAAAATCCAACCATGTTGGCTATTCAAGATTTGAATAATATAATCCGGTATGAAAACCTCAATCATTCAATATTCAAGATTTTGGCTATTTAAAGATTTGAATACCTTATCGGCTGATAAGTAAATCCGGAGTTTAAATACTCAGTGGCTCTTGGCCGATGGTGACTTAATGCACATCCTTGTAATCCGGGATTTTTGTAACCCGACGGCTTATAGCCTTTGTGAAAATCAATAATTGATAACCCTTTTGGAACACCAACTTCAATCTTTGATGATGGGTTTGAACTTAATCATTTATGTAAGTCATAGCTCTGCAAATCCTGTACAGAGTTTAAACAACATATTCCTTGGCGACTTAACGTCAAAAGCCAAGGTGGGTAACAAGCCAAACATAATATAGTCTTATGAAATTATGGAAAAGACTAGAATTAAGGCCATTTAAGTCTAAACATACTGGCAACTTAAAGTTAAAAGCCAGGGCGGGTTATCAAACCTCGCATATTCATATAACCAGGAAAACATACCTGTAGGATTGATTTATATTGTTGGCTTACATTGCCATACCCAGTGAAGGTAACAACCCAATGATTTATAAGCGCATGATTCCAATGGTGCAATCCAAAATACACTGGTGACTTAATGTCCAAAACCAGGTTGGGTGAAATAATACCCCAGAGAGGTTCACAATATGAACCATAAGGCATGATAGCTGTCATCAATTTCCAATCATGTATCCTCATGTCACAAGAGGAAAACCTCAAAAAAGAATCTTCAAATCAAATAAAAATCAGAAAATGAGGCTTTCATAGGCGGCCAGGCCTAAAACCCAAGTGCTTTTCATGGGCTTGCACAGCCACTAGCTGAATCTTCAAACCTTGTAAGCGGACCTCACATAACCAACCGCCATTTTAACCTTGATAAGTTCAAGGTCTTAATAAGATTGATTGTCAAGAGTTCGGCGGGTTATTCCAGGATTATCTGGGCGGAGTGGCAGACGTACAAGGAAGGATCAACTGAAATTGTTTGGTGCTATGCACCTAGGGTTTCAAACCAAGAGGGGTTTATTAAAGCTATGTTCTGTGAACAGGGAGCCCCCAAGGGATATATATTGAGATGTGCTCGCCGGGTACCTATGTTTGAGCTGTGTTGTGCAGCAGACTCTCTTTGGTCCCTTCAATCTGAGCGTCAAGCCTCCAAGTAGGTTATAACAACGGTGTTCAAGCCGGATCAATAGGGTAGTCACAGCTATGCTCAATGAGCAGGAAGCCCCCAAGTATTTTGTAATCATGGCGTACAAGCCGGATCAAGAGAGTAGTCATAGCTATGCTCAATGAGTAGGAAGCCCCCAAGTGACCAATGATATGATAAGCCAATAAGGCAGGATACCCGTGTTTGAACCGCGCATCATGCCAGCAAGTTCTCTTTGGCAACCTTTAATTTTTCCTGAGAACTCGAACTTATGGTAAATGGATTCTTTTTGAA
This sequence comes from Triticum urartu, assembly GCF_003073215.2. NCBI lineage: Eukaryota > Viridiplantae > Streptophyta > Magnoliopsida > Poales > Poaceae > Triticum > Triticum urartu. Next base: position 340,021,303 of record NC_053026.1, read on the forward strand.
CCGGAATTTTAAACCGGATATTGAGAGCTTCAAAGCTTTGTGAGAAACATATTTCTCTTGAGCCGGATTTTAAACCGGAACCCTTCATTTTAAGCCGGAAATTTTCTAACGGCCTTTAAATTTTCATCAATATGGCAGTAGCCTCCGGGACCGGGTTATCTTCCCTCCAATGACCAGGGCTTGTTGAATTTGCTCAAACTGGCAACATTTACTGAGTAATGTCATCATAGCCCCTGAGTCTTAAGACTACTCAAGGAGTTGGCTTGAGACTCTCCATACTTGACCGTGATATGAACCGGCATATAGTTGAATAGCGGATTGCTGAAATATGTTGAATCTCGACGGGTTATAAATGACCCTGTCCATTGATCCATCTGATGTAGGCAAGGGCCATAGTTTGATGGTCTCCTTTGCAATTATGAATTCTGCATAAGAATTTGCACAAACGAGAGTAATTGTTCTCGAAGAAAAAAAATGTATCAATAGAAACTTGACAGGATGGATTTCACCTGATATGTTTTATCAAGAATTATCAGCCGTGGGGTTGTGGCAATGATGATAGAGGTGGCGGCTTAAAACGCAACATCGGGCGGCTCAGAAGGGATCCTCCGGGTTATGTTTTAGCTTACCCATACTGGAAATCTCGCACTAATGCTTCTGGTAGTATGTCCAGTGCCTGGCCACTTGATTTCTTACAGCCGGCAGGCGAGTGCACGGGAGCAACTGGAGAGGGGGTGGGCTGAGCTGGCCGCGGGCTCGCGGGGCGATCTAGGCGACTCACCGGTAAGGCCGCGACAGAGGCGGTTTAACGCGAAGTCAAACGAGACAGGGCCCGTGGCTATGAAAACGGAGGCGGCCGGTGGAGGCGCGACCATGGCCGGCGGCGAAGATGACTTGCAGTGAGGTGGGTCGCAACTGTGGTAGCTCAGCGATGCAAGCGCAGCTACATCAGTGGCGGCTCAACTGGAGACCGAGGCGACTCGAGCGGTTGTCGGCTCAGTGATGAGGCGGCTAACGGAGGTGGAGCAAGGCAGCTTGGAAGAGGGACCGCACGAAGGCAGAAGTGTGACCCAGCGGGGCCGCTGCAGAAACAGCGCACCGGCCATGGATGAATTGCAACAGTAGAGGGGTGAGGCCGGCTCATAGGCAGAGCAGCTCGTAGGTTGAAGTAGCGACTTGGAGCAGACGCGGCCGAAAGAGCAGAGGCGAGTGGGCCATCGGTGGCGGCTTGATGCAGCGGCGGCTGAGGCCCCCGGCAAGGAGAGCAGTCTCGGTGACGCAGAGGTGAGTGGCGGCTCATAAAGGCCGTGGCGGCAGCGGAGTCTGGTGAGGGGATGTCATGGTGGGCCCCGGCGGTTTGTGGTGATTCAGCCTCGGCGACTCAAGGTGAACTCGGCGGCTCAGGGCCAGTTATGCAACAGCGGTTGAGATGGGCCCGCGACGGCTCAACGGAGGCCGCGCGGGGGTGACGGCAGTAGCCGACAGTGGCGGCTTGATGCAGTGGAAGGTCAATGAAGATCGGAAGTGATGCTGATGAGATGAACTACGGCCGCGGCCGTGGCGATTTGTAGTGGAGGCGCGGTGGCTCGGATGGTCAGTGCCGGCGACTCAACGGAGGACCGCAGCGGATGAGTAAAGCAACCCGGAATAGACGAAGTGGCACGCCGGCGACTTGACGAAGGACCGCGGTGGCTTGAAACAGGTGATGTGGCGCGAGAGGCGGCCAATCCAGCATGCACGGGCGGTAGTAGAAGGCATGGATGCACCGGAGCGGCCCTTGGTCCTGAAACGACAGTGGGTTAGCAGCGAGGGCGGATGCGACCGGGCGGCTCAGAGGCTGGCTCGTCGTGGAGCGAGATAGCACTCGAAGGTGGGCGATGGTGGCCGGCAGAACCACGCCGGCGAAGGAGGCCAGCGGTTGACTGAGGAAATGGCGGCTCTCAGTATGCAGGCGACTCAGATGCAGGGCAGACACGTGGTTGAGACAAGGCTGCAGCGGAGCGGACGGTTTAACAGTGGTGGAGCCAAAACATTGGAGGCGGCTCATCAGCTGCGTGGTTGAGGGCAGTGGCTCAAAGCAGCAACTCGGAGGCGGCGTACAGCGAAGGGAGCTCACGGTGATGTCAATGCGATGTACTTGGTAACGGCGCATTGTGGCCGTACAATGAAGATACGTCGGCAAGGCGTCAAGTTGAGACAGGTGCCTTGGAAGGATTAGGCGGCTCAGGCGGATGCACAACGCGACGGCACGCGGGAGCCTGGTGCGCTGGCTCTCGGCAGAGTGACAACATGAGGCCGAGCAAGGCAGCCACGTAGGAGCGACGGCATGATGGTCGTGGTGGCAGAGGAGTCTGGGGTGGCTCGACAGCAGCACCTGAGGCCGGCCGCAGAGATGGGGCGCCAGCGTGGGGAGGTACCCGATGGCGGCCGCTCAGAGGTGACTCGACGCAAGAGCAAAATCGGTGAGGCACGGGTGGCTCGTGGTGGAGATGAACCGGGGCGGTTGACTCCGAGTCCACGCCCATGACCCCATCCTTTCTGGGTCGTGTTTGGGTTGACCTCCACTCTTTTTTTTCTTTGTAATCAGTAGTTATAGAAAACGGCCGAACAAATCGCATGACGGCGACAACAGATCGACCGTAACCCTAACACTTCTCTGACTTAAATCTCACGGGTTGTAAAATTTGGACTGATGAACTCCAAGCTGACGCAGATCCTTTCCAATCGGCTTTTCTTCATCTGGAATTTACCATCTTCTCGGTCCCTGTGAAAGATCCCTCCAAGAACTCAACACCACCGTGCGCAGGCCCCATGGTGGGCGCCAACTATCGTGGATTTGTCACGGCGGATGTCCTTAGTATGAGGACTTAGTTGCGAGGCCAACGCATCTATGTGGTAGCTTGAGAGGGGTTGAGCGGGAGAGGAGACGCGAGGTTTTTACCCAGGTTCGGCCCCTCGCGGTGGAGGTAAAAGCCTACATCATGCTTGATTCATATTGATGATGATGACGATCTCGGTTATAAGGGCGAGGTTTCGTTACCTCTATCTCGAGAGCATCTACTTTGATGTTGTCTAAGACTTGTCTATTGAGACCTGTCTATTGATATGGCTAGGAAAAACCTTACCCTCTTGGCGCGCCCCGCCCTTCCTTATATAAGTTGAAGGGGCAGGTTACATGTAGAGTCCTAGTCGGATTAAGACTTAAACTATTCTGACTTCTCATCATGGGCTTCTCTCCATGGGCTTCTTAACGTCTTGGGCTTCTTAGCGTCTCGGGCTTATTAACCCCAGGCGACTTTGTCTGCCGGGTTATAACCGTCTATCGGGTTATAATTGTCTGTCGGCTTATAACTATCTGCCGGCTTACAATCTGTCGGCTCACCAATGGGTCACCAGGCTCGGCCGAGTCATTAGTGAGTCGTTAGTCCTTGGGCGGTTTACCAATGAAATACCAAGTCCCAACCGGGTCATATCTCCGGTCGGGTCATACCACGAGGTATATCCCCGACAGATCTGGTGGCTCTGGACTCTACGGCGGCTGGATCAATATTTCGTCGACTCCCCTAGGGTTTTGGGTATATTGGGGTATTTATATAGCAAAGAGGCGGTCCGGGGGGCACCCGAGGTGGGCACACCCCACCAGGGCGCGCCTAGGCCTCTTGGCATGCCCTGGTGGGTTGTGCTCTCCTCGGAGCACCCCCAGGTGCAGCCAGGGCCCATTATGTTCCTTCTGGTCCATAAAAAATCTCTGTAAAGTTTCGTGGCATTTAGACTCCGTTTGGTATTGATTTTCTGTGACGTAAAAACATGGAAAAAACAGCAACTGGCACTTGGCACTATGTCAATAGGTTAGTACCAAAAAATGATATAAAATGACTATAAAATGATTATAAAACATCCAAGATTGATAATATAATAGCATGGAACAATCAAAAATTATAGATACGTTGGAGACGTATCAATGTCCGGTCCGGTTTTGACCGGTTCCAGTTGCTCCCTGGATAGGTTGTAGCCAGATTTCCGAGGTCGGGTCGGATGTCCTAGGCTTGTAGGAGCTTGGCGTCTAGCTTGCTGTTGGGGTTGACATCTCTAGGGGTCGGATGTCCGGGGCCTATAGCCCTTCTCCGGTTCCTCTCATCGTGATCCTTCGTCCATGTACTTGGGGACTTGTCCATCATCAAGAGAATCTCCTAGAGGGTGGTCTTCATACCTAATCACACATAGCATTCCGGCTTTAGGTAGTAGCCATGTCTCACATGGGTCCTATAGAATATCACAAAGGAGAGATGTCACCTTGGTCTCGATAGCTCTAGCACGTGCTCGTGTCATCGGTCCACTTGGCACTTGAGTGGGCGAAGGTTGGTCCATGGGGATGACTGAAGGATGCTCCGCATCATCTCCCCTTACCTTGGTAAAGATCCGACCTCGGATCGAAAACCTCATCACCATAGTAGGGAGAGAGATCCTTGACGTTGAAGATATCGCTCATGTTGTACTTGTCGTGAGGTATGTCGATCTTGTATGCATTGTTGTTGTAGCATGCGATCACATTGAAGGGTCCATCGGCTCGAGGTGTAGCTACACAAGATCTCCAATGTTGAATATCATGGGTTGCTTGTTGAAGTTGAGCTTGGTCGTGAGGCGGTGTACTTGGCGCTCGAGTGCTTGTCTTGTATCGTCATGCACCTTCTTGAGATAGCTCGCTCATGCGCTCGCGTCCATGTTGATGCGCTCTTGTAGAGGTAGCGGTAGAATGTCAAATGGGGATGATGGATTGAAACCTTAGACGGCCTCGAAGGGACACTTACCGGTAGTCGAATGTCTTGCTCGATTGTAGGTGTACTCGGCAATAGGTAAGCATTCCTCCCACTCCTTGATGTTCTTCTTGATCAACACACGGAGGAGAGTCGATAGCCTCCGGTTCGTGACCTCCATTTGGCCGTTGGTTTGTGGATGGTATGCAGATGAGAAGAGTGGCTTGATTCCGATCTTGGCACATAGTGTCTTCCAAAAGTAGCTAAGTAACTTGACATCGCGGTCCGACACAATAGTCTTGGGCACTCCATGTAGACGCAAGATTTCCCTACAAAAGAGATTTGCAACATGTGAAGCATCGTCTATCTTGTTACATGGAATAAAGTGTGCCATCTTAGAGAAACGACCCACAACAACAAATGCTGAATCTTTTCCATTTCTAGTCCTAGGCAAACCAAGCACAAAGTCTATACTAATATCTTCCCATGGGTGATGCGGAATAGGAAGTGGCATATAGAGACCACTAGATTGAGCTTTAGACTTAGCTTTGCGACATGTAGAGCATCGGTTGGTGTAGTGGGAGACATCACGAAACATGTTGGGCCAAAATTAGTTCTTGGAGAGCATTGCGAATGTCTTGTCGCGTCCAAAGTGTACCATAAGTCCTCCTCCATGAGCCTCTTGCAAAAGTAACAAATGAAGAGAAGACTCAGGTATACAAAGCTTGTTAGCTCTCATTAGATAATCATCCTTGATATAATATCTCTCCCAAGATGTATGCATGAAGCATTTGGTATAAGGAATAGCAAAAGTAGTATCATGCACATACAAGTCCTTGATGTGCTCAAATCCAATGACATTCAATTCAAGTTGAGTTACAAGCATGCACTTGCGGGAAAGAGCGTCTGCCACAACATTTTCCTTACCTTTGATGTACTTGATGACATAAGGAAATGACTCAATGAACTCATTCCATTTGGCATGTCGCGTATTCAATTTCAATTGACCTTTAAGGTATTTAAGCGTCTCATGATCCGTATGGGTGACAAATTCACGAGGGCGAAGATAATGTTCCCACACATGCAAGACTATCACTAAACCATATAATTCTTTGTCATAGATGGGGTAGTTAAGTTGCGCTCCAGAAAGTTTCTCGCTAAAGTATGCTATTGGGTGCTTCTCTTGCATCAACACACCTCCTATGACATTACGACTAGCGTCGCAATGCACTTCAAAAGTTTTATCAAAATTGGGCAATGCATGCAATGAAGCATGTGTAAGAAAATTCTTAAGCTCATGAAATGCAGTATCTTGGGATGGTCCCCAAACAAATGGTGTATTCTTCTTACTCAATGCGTGCAAAGGTGATGCAATGGTGCTAAAATCCTTCACAAAGAGGCGATAAAATATGGCTAAGCCAAGGAAGCTACGCACTTGTTGCAAGTTAGTTGGTTGTGGCCAAGTTTTCATAGCATCGATTTTAGCTTCATCTACATGAACATCCTTAGAAGAAACAACAAAACCCAATAAAACAAGCTTGTCAACACCAAATATGCATTTCTCCATATTAGCATAAAGGCGCTCGTTTTGAAGAGTTTGCAAAATGGCCCTAAGATGGGTTACATGATCTTCTAGAGATTCTCTAAACACAAGTATATTGTCAAAGTAGACCACGAGAAATATGCCAATGTATTTGCGAAGAACATAATGCATCACACGCATGAAAGTGTCGGGTGCTTCGGATAAGCCCATAGGCATAACTAACCACTCATACAAGCCAAACTTGGTTTTGAAAGTGGTTTTCCATTCATCACCTTCTTGAATGCGAATTTGGTAATAGCCACTTTTAAGATCAATTTTTGAGAAAATGGTGGCTCCGCTAAGCTCATCTAGCATATCGTCAAGGCGTGGAATGGGATGCCTATAGCAAACAGTGATAGCATTTATGGGATGGCAATCGGAACACATGCGAAAACTACCATCCCTCTTAGGCACAGGAATAACCGGAACAACACAAGGACTTAAGATTTCACGTATATGCCCATTGTCAATGAGGTGTTGTACTTGACTTAGAATTTCCTTGGTTTCCTCGGGGTTGACGTGGTAGGGTGCCTTGTTTAGTAAAGTTGCGTCGGGGATGAGGTCGATGCGGTGTTCGATGCCTCGTAGTGGAGGTAGTCTTGGAGGTAGCTCATCGGGGAAGATGTCTGCGAACTCCTACAGTAGATTAGACAACACTAAAGGTAGATGGTGAGAGGTGTTAGTTCTTGTCGCCTCGTCTTCACACACTAGGGCATAGTGCATAACACTCGAGGGATTCTCACATACTTCTCTCGTCTCTCTTTTGGTAGCTAAAAGCACTAAGTTTTTTTTTTTCACACATCGTCGAGGCACTCATTTTTGGCTTGTGGCTCTCACTCTCTTTGAGGTGGCTCACTCTCTCACTCTTCTCTCCGTGATGGGTTACATGCTTGCTTGTCGGCGATCACTTGACTTGGCGACATGGGTCATAGAACATACTCCTTTCCCTTCATCTTGAAGCTATAGTGATTGGTTCACCCAATGTGGATGACGTCGCGGTCAAATTGCCAAGGTAGTCCAAGCAGGAGGTGGCAAACAGACATGTGAACCACATCACACTCCAATGTGTCTTTGTATGCTCCAATCTTGAAGGATACTTGAATGGTGTGTTCCACATGAATGGTGCCGGAGTCGCTAAGCCATTGGAGCTCGTAGGGACGAGGATGCTTCATCCTGACCAATTGTAGCTTGGAGCATAGTTCTTCACTTGCCAAATTGTGGCCACTTCCTCCATCGATGATGACCTTCGCGGAACGTCCATTGATGCCCGCTTAGGTGTGGAAGATGTGGCAACATTGGTCTTCGTCTTGTTCATGTTGAAGTGTCAAGACCTTGGAGACAACGAGAGCGGGGCTCAAATCATTTCCATAAAAGACTTGGTCATATTAACCTTCATTCACGCGTCGGTGCATAGCCACGTGCTCAAGTGCTTCCATTTCTTCCTCACTCATGGAGTCATAGGTGCCGTTGTCGTTGGCGATCATGGTGTGCCGAGTGGGGCACTCAAATGTTTTGTGGCCTTGGCCTTGAAATGTGAATCATTTGATGGAACTTTTCTTGACAATCTCAAGCATTGGAGTAATTGATGATGAAGCTCTGCTACCTCTTGAGCATGCGTTGTTTTTCCCTTGAAGAGGAAAGGGTGATGCACCAAAAGTAGCGTAAGTATTTACCTCAGTTTTTGAGAACCAAGGTATCAATCCAGTAGGAGACTACACGCAAATCGCCTAGTACCTGCACAAACAATCAAGAACCTTGCAACCAACGCGATAAAGGGGTTGTCAATCCCTTCACGGCCACTTACAAAAGTGAGATCTGATAAATATAATAAGAAAAATATTTTCGGTATTTTTGTTGTATAGATTTAAAAGTAAAGATTGAAAAATAAATAGATAGTAAACTAGAATTATAGATTGGAAACTTATATGATGTAAAGTAGATCCAGGGGCCATAGGTTTCACTAGTGGCTTCTCTCATGATAGCATATATTACGGTGGGTGAACAAATTACTGCCGAGCAATTGATAGAAAAGTGCATAGTTATGAGAATATCTAGGCATGATCATGAACATAGGCATCATGTCCGTGTCAAGTAGACCGAAACGATTCTGCATCTACTACTATTACTCCACACATCGAACGCTATCCAGCATGCATCTAGAGTATTAAATTCATAAGAATAGAGTAACGCATTAGGCAAGATGACATGAAGTAGAGGGATAAACTCAAGCAATGTGATATAAACCCCATCTTTTTATCCTCGATAGCAACAATACAATACGTGTCGGTTCACTTTCTGTCACTAGGATCGAGCACCGCAAGATTGAACCCAAAGCTAAGCACTTCTCCCATTGCAAGAAAGATCAATCTAGTAGGCCAAACTAAATCGATAATTCGAAGAGACTTGAAAAGATATCAAGTCATGCATATAAGAATTCAGAGAAGAACCAAATATTGTTCATAGATAATCTTGATCATAAACCCACAATTCATCGGATCTCGGCAAACACACCACCAAAAGTATTACATCGATTAGGTCTCCAATAACATCGAGGAGAACTTTGTATTGAGAACCAAAGAGAGAGAAGAAGCCATCTAGCTAATAACTATGGGCCCTAAGGTCTGTGGTAAACTACTCACACATCATCGGAGAGGCTATGGTGTTGATGTAGAAGCCCTCCGTGATTGATTCCCCCTCCGGCAGATCACAAGAAAAGGCCCCAAGATGGGATCTCACGGGTACAGAAGGTTGCGGCGGTGGAAAAGTTGTTTTGTGGCTCCCCTGGATGTTTTCAGGGTATAAGAGTATATATAGGCGAAAGAAGTAGGCAGGTGGAGCTACGAGGGGCCCACAAGGGTGGGGGCGTGCCTACCCCCCTGGGCGTGCCCTCCTGCCTCATGGCCGCCTCGTTGCGTCTCTGACTTCCACTCCAAGTCTCCTAGATTGCGTTTGTTCCAAGAAAGATCCTCGCGAAGTTTTTGCTCCGTTTGATATTCCTTTTCTGCAAAACACTAAAATAGACAAAAAACAGCAACTGGCACTGGGCCTCCGGTTAATAGGTTAGTCCCAAAAAATAATATAAAATAGCATATTAAAGCCCATTAAACATCCAAAACAGATAATATAATAGCATGGAACAAACAAAAATTATAGATATGTTGGAGACGTATCAAGCTCTCGGCTGGAAGTTGCTTGTAGTAGGAGGACGACTTGAAGATGTCGAAGTTTTCTTGTAACTTGACTTGTCGCCGTTTCTTGTTGTAGGTTTCGTCGAGGTAGAAGGTGTTGTATTCGTTGAAGCTTGATTGTATGAACCGTGTAGGTCTTGGAAGAGTACTTGGTATACTTGTAATCATCTTGCACTTGTCGCTCCTCCTTGGTAGCTTGGTGCACTAGCTCGAGGAGGTTCGAATATGGTTGGAAATCTACAATCTTCTTGATAGGATGGTTGAGTCCATTCAAGAATCGTGCCATAGTTTTCTCCTCATCTTCCATGACATTGGCTTGAATCATGGCAATCTCCATTTCCTTGTAATACTCTTCAACGGACTTGGTGCCTTGCTTGAGGAGTTGCAATTTCTTGAAGAGATCTCAACTATAGTATGTTGGCATAAAGCGCTCTCGCATGACATCCTTCATTTGGTTCCATGTTGTGATGGGTGGGTCACCTTTTGCTTCTCGTCGCTCAATGACTTGCTCCCACCAAATGAGGACATAGTCTTGGAACTCTAGCGATGCCATGGCAATTTTCTTCTCTTCTTCATAGTTGTGTAAGCAAAAGATCTTGTCAACCTTAAATGCCCATGAAAGGTAATCTTTGGGATCATTGCTTTCGAAGAACTTTGGCATGGTGAACTTTAGCTTGCCATAGCGTTGATCTTCATTATGTTGGGGTCGATGGTGATGATGCTCTTACCGTGGTGGAGGGTCATCGATCGCTTGTTGTACGTGCTCCACTTGATTAGCTTGAGGTTGAGGATGTGTAATTCTTGCACGGTTCCTCATTTATTGGCGCTCCTTGAGGCGTGCGGCTTCTTCTTGACACTCTTGTCGGAGGGCCTCTTCTTGTTTGCGCACACAGCGGTTGCGTTCATTGATGGCTTGTGTGGATTTGCATAGGGTGCCTTGATCTTCTAGGGCTTGTTATTCACGGCATTGTTGCTCTTGTGGAAGGACGTCGCCATCTTGGTTTACTTGGCAATCTTGGTGTATTGGAGCTTGCTCTTGGACCATAGGATCATTAGCTTGTCAACGATTTCACTCACGTTCCTGGAGACAGTCTTGTAAACCATTTCCATGAAATGGGTTTTGTGGAGCTTGATGATCCTCATGGTCTTGACGATGATGCAAATGAGGTCTTGAATGACCTGCATCCAAAGAAATGTCCGAAGAGTGTCGACTTGACTTGCGTCGTCTTGATGATGATGACGAGGTTGTCGAGGAATGATTAATCAACAAGGTGCGGAAGTCGTCCATCTGTGTTGCCAATTTGGCGTCGAGCTCTTCCATGTGGTTGGAAAGTTTGGTGTCGAGGTAGGCTCTTGTTCGTGCTTCGAATCGCCTCAAGTTGGTGGCGAGTTGATCGATGCGGTCGCCCAATGCTTCATTCTCTTGGTGCAAAGCTCTATGCACACTGAATAGTTGAGTCTTGGTGACGTAGTTGTCGGGCTCATCTTCTTGCTCGATGAAGAGTGGGTTGGTAGAAGTACTTTTCATATCCATCATCTCAAGCAAATATGTGAGTGGGAGAAAGGAAGAACTAGACCAAATGTACCTTATTCGATGTTGAAGATGGATCAATGATCACTCGATAATGTATTATGGAAATAGCACAATTGGTACCGGATCTTGTCAATTCTCACACCTACACAAATAATGCCTTTGGAGTAGCTTGGTGAGGATGGTGGCACAAAATTTATGCAATTGTTAGCGAGATTCAAATAATGTTGCAAAATATTCACAAGTATGCAAGTGAACAAGTAGACCAATAGCAATATGAGGCACACGGGAACACACGCACGGATAGATAAGTGGGGTCTTGCAACCAAGGAATGAGCTCAAAATGTGGAATCCATGGAAAATGCTCTTGTTGCACAACGCGATAGAGACGCTAGCACGTTTGCTCAATAGGCGGATACGAACTTGTGCACTGCCTATGATAGACAAAACATAGCGACTTACTATCCCAAGTATGCTAATGTATGATGTTTCGGTGAGTCTTCTCATGTTGCCCGACAATACTCAAATGGCTAGTCTTGATAGGAAAGTGGCACAAAATGGGCTTGGGGTTAACAACGCAATAACAAGGGGAAGTATCCGAAGATGTCGTCGAGGTTACAGTCCTTGCTTACGGTTGATGGTTTCATGATGGTGAATGTTGTCGATGACGAATCCATGGAAAATATGAGCAGCGGTGATGTCGGTGTCGACTGTCCCTAACTAGCCGAAACACGTCAGGAAACGGAAATCGCAACTTAGATTCTTAAAACAAACGTGTCAAAATTATTGGATGTGGTAGCGGATAAGCGGTGGTGGTATGCGCAAGTAATGGTGGAAACCCGGTCAAAATTGGAAAAATGGGAAGTGGTGGAGTTGTTTTTGTCTGCCAGGCGCCGGATGTCCGGGCATTGGGTGGGATGTCCGGGGGCCATGGGCCGGGTGTCCGGGGCGCCACACCGTGGACAAACTCGATGAACTAGTGGGGAAAAGAAAATTTTGGGGCAAAATCTGTCAAAATTGCGTGCATGGAAATTGGGGAAAAGTTGAGGGAAGGTAGATCCACTAGTAACGCATCAAATCCATGGATCAAATGCAACAAAACATCATCACACCAACAAGTCGCAAAAAAGGTAGGGCTATTTTTGTGGGGATTTTCGAAATTGGACAAAACAAAGTAAAATTAGGCTAGAAATGGGGCTACATACTCCAAAATTGTGATCAATCATGGCTCATGATACCAAGATGATGTAGGGTGGAACCCTAGGGGCCGATCTTTCACCAATTGGAGGGGGAATTCCCAAAGAACTCGAAGAACACACAAGAGGAAAACACACAAATCAACTAGATCCAATCACACATGTGCTAGATCCACATACATAGAGAGGTCCCAAAGATCCAAGGACAATAAGGGAGGATACAAAGGAACTATGTCTTCTCAATCCTTGAAGGAAGGAGATCTTGAATCCACGAAGGATCTTCCCACAAGGGGGTCTTGAATCCACTTGGGGGATCTTCTCCTAGGAGGCCTTGGTCTCCAATGGAGTAGGGTTACAAGTGGATCAGCAAACTCTATCTCCAAAATGAGCAATCACACTACTAACCCTAAAATGTAGATAGAGGGGGAGTATATATAGTCTAGGGGTGAAGGGGTACATGGGCCTCGGCCCAGATGCACTACACGCCGGCAGGGAGCCGGATGTCCGCGCGTCAGCCAAGATGTCTAGGCCCTCAGGACGTGCCGGATGTCCGGGCAAAGGAGGAAGATGTCCGGGCTGGCTTTGGTTACATTCTTTGAAGGAGGGGCCAGATTTACGGGATGGCGCCGGATGTCCAGGCCTTCGCATCGAGCCAGATGTCCAGGGTAACAGCAGGATGTCCGGGCCAGTTTCGGACTGATTCCAGTTGCTCTCCGGATAGGTTGATTTCTGGGGGTCAGACCGGATGTCTGGGCTGGGCCGGATGTCCGGGTTGGGGCCGGATGTTTGGGGCCTGTAGGTGCTTGGCATCTCAGTTGCTATTGCGGTTGACATCTCCAGGGGCCAGATGTCCGAGCCATGGGCCGAATGTCCGCGCCTATAGCCCTTCTCTGGTTTCCTCTCATCGTGATCCTTCGTCCGTGTACTTGGGGATTTGTCCATCATCAAGAGCATCTCCGAGAGGGTGGTCTTCATACGTAATCACACATAGCATTCCGACTTTAGGTAGTAGCCATGTCTCACATGGGTCATACGGATATCACAAAGGAGAGATGCCACCTCGGTCTCGATAGCTCTAGCACATGCTTGTGTCATCAGTCCATTTGGCACTTGAGTAGGCGAAGGTTGGTCCATGGAGATGACCGAAGGATACTCCGCATTACAATACTATGCATCACCGATGCACGATGCACGATGAGCTAGGCATTCACTTTTTATGCGAGTGCATCGCTCTCCACTAGTTTGCATCCTTCACATCCCCACTCGACAGCAAATCACCGACATCAGTGTTGGAAATATGCCCTAGAGGCAATAATATTGTATTATTATATTTCTGTATTCATAGTTAAGAGTTTATATTCCATGCTATAACTGTTACGGTCCTGGAATATATGATTTAGTAGAAAACCCATATGCACATGTGGAATAATAAACGGTAACAACGGGTTCCCGGTTTCGCCTTGATACGTCTCCAACGTATTTATAATTTTTGATTGCTCCATGCTATATTATCTACTGTTTTGAATGATTATGGGCTTTATTATACACTTTTATATTACTTTTGGGACTAACCTATTGACCCAGAGCCCAGTGCCAGTTCCTGTTTTTTCCCTTGTATCAGTGTTTCGTAGAAAAGAAAAATCAAACGGAGTCCAATTGACCTGAAACTTCACGGAACTCATTTTTGGAAGGAAAGAAGCCCAGAAGACTTGGAGTGCACGTCAGGGGATCTACGAGGAGGCCACGAGGTAGGGGGAGCGCCCACTCCCCACCCCCCCGAGCGCGCCCTCCACCCTCGTGGGCCCCTCGTGGCCCCCCTGACGTACTTCTTCCGCCTATATATCTCCATATACCCTAAAAACATCCGAACGCACAATAGATCGGGAGTTCCGCCGCCAGAAGCCTCCGTAGCCACCGAAAGCCAATCTAGACTTGTTTCGGCACCCTACCGGAGGGGGAATCCTTCTCCGGTGGCCATCTTCATCATCCCGGTGCTCTCCATGATGAGGAGGGAGTAGTTCTCCCTCGGGGCTGAGGGTATGTACCAGTAGCTATGTGTTTGATCTCTCTCTCTCGTGTTCTTGATTTGGCACAATCTTGATGTATCGCGAGCTTTGCTATTATAGTTGGATCTTATGTTTCTCCTCCCCCTCTACTCTCTTGTAATGAATTGAGTTTTCCCTTTGGAGTTATCTTATCGGATTGAGTCTTTAAAGATTTGAGAACACTTGATGTATGTCTTGCCGTGCGTATCTGTGGTGACAATGGGATGCCACGTGATTCACTTGATGTATGTTTTGGTGATCAACTTGCGGGTTCCGCCCATGAACCTATGCATAGGGGTTGGCACACATTTTCGTCATGATTCTCCGGTAGAACTTTGGGGCACCGTCGGTGTCAAAACCGGCGGATCTCGGGTAGGGGGTCCCGATCTGTGCGTCTAGGCCGGATGGTAACAGGAGACAAGGGACACGAAGTTTTACCCAGGTTCGGGCCCTCTCGATGGAGGTAAAACCCTACGTCCTGCTTGATTAATATTGACGATATGGGTAGTACAAGAGTAGATCTACCACGAGATCGAGGAGGCTAAACCCTAGAAGCTAGCCTATGGTATGATTGTTGATGTGTATGTTGTCCTACGGACTAAAACCCTCCGGTTTATATAGACACTGGATAGGGTTAGGGTTACACAAAGTCAGTTACAATGGTAGGAGATCTTCATATCCGTATCGCCAAGCTTGCCTTCCATGCCAAGGAAAGTCCCTTCCGGACACGGGACGAAGTCTTCAATCTTGTATCTTCATAGTCCAGGAGTCCGGCTGAAGGTATAGTTCGGCTATCCGGACACCCCCTAATCCAGGACTCCCTCAGTAGGCCCCGAACCAGGCTTCAATGACGATGAGTCCGACGCGCAGATTGTCTTCGGCATTGCAAGGCGGGTTCTCCTCCAAATTCCGTGTACCTGTTTGAATAAAGTCCGGTCTCTTGTAGATGTTGCGCTCCTTGGCTTCTACGCCCAATAATGGCTGCTTCCCACGTGTCAAACGAATATGAAAAGTCTGAGTGTTTTTACATTCACACCCCTAGCCGCGTAAATGAGCTGCCCTATTTAAGGGGACGAGGATTTAGATCCAATCCACACCTTCTCCCCTCCGTGAGTGTTCATCAGAGCGCATCCGACAAAGGTCCATTCCACCATGGCCAGCCGTCGCAACTCCTCCCCTCGCCCTTCCAGCCCTAAGCTTGGATATTGGGAGAGATGTTCCACCCCGCATAGTGAGCTAGTGACGCTCCAGACCAAGGGATTTCTCCCCCTGGCCTATATGGTCCCGTTTCGAGCCGGTCTTGTCGTCTACAACGGCGGAGAGCAAGCAGAGAATGCCCCTAATCCCTCCAAAGGAGAGCGGGTGTGCCTCGTCCCTTACTTAATAAGGGGGCTCGGATTTCCAATCCACCCATTTCTCCGGGGGCTGCTGGAGTTCTACGGCCTCCAGCTACATCATCTCACGCCTACCTCAGTATTGCATATCGCGGGCTTTGTAGCCCTCTGCGAGCTGCTCTTGGGTGTTGAAGCTCATTTCGGACTGTGGAAGGAGCTATTTGGCCTCGTGCCCCGTTCCAAGAAGGGGTCAATGTATCAGGTGGGCGGAGCCGAAGTGTGGCGCATCGCCGGGACCGGATATCTATCCGGAACCCCAAAGAAGGCGTCCGAAGACTGGCCCTCGGAATGGTTCTATATAGAAGACGTCCCGCTGCCGGATCCTGTCTGGATCGGCCTCCCTGAATTCAATAGTGCTCCCTTAAAGAAGCGCCTAAGCTGGCGCCCACGGAGCCCTCAGAGGGAAAGTGACAGGGACATCATTTACCTGAAGGGCCGAATAAGATTGTTATCCCATTCCGGACTAACCATGATCGGGGTTATGGCCAAATGCATTATGCGGGGGGTGCAGCCGCTTTAGTATAGAAGCCACCCCATATGGGACTTCAACGGGGAGGACGACGCCACCCGCTAAGGTCGTAAGGGGCTGGATTCAGCTGCCGCTCTACTAAAGATCTTATCCACTTTGTATAAGGGAGAAGAGGAGGAATTTATCCGCGTCAACCCTCATGGTGGATTCTCCATGCACAATCCCCCGAGCTGGGTAAGCGGCCGTATTTCCTTGTCCACCCGTTTTGTATTCCCATTGTTAAATATTTAGTCTGACGACTTTAACGCAGGAACTGCGCCGGGCTGTTAAGGAAATAAGCAACCCTCCTCCACAACCCGAGGACCCAGGACGGTCCCTCGACCCGGCCTCTCAAGAGGATCCGGACATATCTGTGGAGCTAGTTGATGGAGTGTTCCATCAATTGAGCGAGGACAATGCCTTGGTGGCCATTACGGCCGATTACCCAGGGCTAATACTGACGCCCCAGGTACCTGAGATCGAAGTCCTAGTACCCTGAATAGGTGTCCGCCCACTCGTGTTCAGTTTCCTGATTGCATCCGAACTTTGCAGGGGAGGTTTTTAAGGCGGAAGGCCGAACCCGCGGCGACAAGCCAACAAGGGGCCGTGGGGCCCCATGGGCCGAAAAGAAGTGCAGTCCGGACCGAGGCGTCAGCGCAAAGGTATGGCGCGCCCCCTTATCCCAGGTGTTATACCTTCGAGGCACATTGACACTCGTGCTCTCTTCAGGACAAAGAGACCTCGCCGGACTATACCCGGAGAGGCTGCCAATCGCACCTCCACCAGCCAGGCTCCAAAGCCTGGTCCGGAGGCGGAGGCGAACGCAAGGCGCGCGCCAGACGCTCCCCCGAGATGTGGACGGGTTGTCTGCCACCAACTCTGAGGTGGAGAGTGCCATGAACCACAGGCGTCGCCGGACAATTCTTCGTGATGCTTGTTTCTCCCAAGGGGCGTTAGATGCCTTCAACTCGGGAGATGCGCACCTCCGTGCCGCTCAAAATGGTCTAGCCAGAGCCACGGAGCAATATGTAAAAGGCATACGGGTAAGAAAATTTTGGTAAATATATATATAGCAGTAGCCCCCGAGACTTGAAACAGTTAGAATAACTAATTTAAGGATCATTTGATATGCAGGTTCTTACAAAAAAGAATTCCCTACTGTCCAAGGAGCTGGAAGAGTGCAAAGCCCAACTGGAGGCTGCACTAGCCGCGGCAGGGGAGCCTAAGGAGACCCCCTCTGGTAATATACACTTCGAAAGATAAGTATTTTGCGAAGCACGGCTTTAGTGCGAATCTGACAAATGAAATTGCAGATGGTGCCGGATTGAATCCGGAAAGGCAACACCTCCTACGCCAGCTAAAGGCTGGTGAGAGGGTGCTATTAAAGGTGATGGGGGAGAAGAACGATCTCCAAGATGCCAACACCAGGCTGGGCGTCGAGCTGAAAGATGTTCGTGCCCAGCTGTCAGACTCCGTGAAGGAGAGTCAGCGGCTTCGGTGCGGAATATTTAGTAAGTGCTTGAATGAACCTTTTGAAAGAAATTTCGGCGGGGAAGTCGACTAACAGAGCAATGTCTGTAGGTGTGCTAACAGGTCGTCCTGCAGAGGAGATGCCCGGTTCTACGGGTGACCTGCTTCCCGAGCTCTCGCAACTGCTCGATCGAGTACGGCAGGCGATGCGAGGCGTCGCCCAGGCCCTGTGGCCATCCGTCTCCATGCCCGAAGGTCTTGGAGAGCTTGCGGAGAAGCTAAAGGGATCACGGCGGTGCTTCCGATTGTGGAAGATATCAGCCTGCCGTCAAGGCGCTAGGGAGGCCTGGGCCATGGTGAAGACGTGGTATGCAAAGGCTGACCCCAACCACATGGCCGAGGTCGGTCCTGTAGGGCCCGATGGGAAGGAGATCCCTGTAAGCTTAGTATACGGCCAAGTAGAGTTGGCCGCAAAGTATTCCCAGTAGGACTGTAAATTAGACAGCCTGTTAGATGGTATTGAAGAGGAATACAATGAGTCAAAATGACTATGTAATTTAATTGACATTTATAATGCCTTATAGCCGGATTGTAGATCATTTGTCATGGCCGACCTTTTTGCTTCAGCCTCGGGACCTAACTGTCCGGAGTGTGTCCGAATTCCCATGCGGTTATATAGGAACCGGGGAATGCATGGAGACCATGCGTAG
The DNA here is from genome assembly GCF_003073215.2 of Triticum urartu. NCBI lineage: Eukaryota > Viridiplantae > Streptophyta > Magnoliopsida > Poales > Poaceae > Triticum > Triticum urartu. The sequence goes on from NC_053026.1 coordinate 340,039,681, forward strand.
GGGTCATTAGGGCGTGAACAGACAAGTGCCCGACTAGGTATGTTATATTACATGGTTAGTAAGAAACATCTTCCAGGGAGAATCGTTCCGTTAGGGCTTCCTTTCCCTGGGAGGCATGCCCTAAGGTGCATGTCCATGCTGCGAAAAGAAACGCAGGAAAAACATCTGGGGGCGTATAGATAAAAATAAAAAAATATCATCTTTAGTTCACCAACCGAATATTCCCTTAAGAACGCTAGCTTTCGGCTTCACCCAGTCTGAGGTACACGTCCGGCTGACCCGGCAGTAACAATCGCAGAGGTGCTCCCTTTACCACCTAGCCGAACAATCGGGAACGTAGGGGTAAGCACAGGAGCCAGGCAACCCAGCTTGGCCAAAACTTAAGTCATATCGATGCATATAATGGTGAATAAAAGGTACATGCGGAAGTGTGACACATGTGTTGGGCATGAAGCCCGCATGAATAAGCTTCTATTTAAAGAAGCCCCCAGGTTTAATGAGCGCGATAGTGCGTCACTTTATGAGCCTTTAGAGGCTATACGAGAGAGAGAGAGAGAGAGAGAGAGAGAAGAGAAATGTAAGACAGAAAATATAAAAAATGGACAGAGGAAGGAGACGAACACAGAGTCCGACGCTAGGCATAGAATCTTCGGAGACGGGCTGCGTTCCATGGGTTTGGCTCGAGTCGGTTATCCGATGCATCCCGCAGGCGGTACGCTCCACCAGTCAGGACTTGGTCAATTATGAAGGGACCTTCCCACTTGGGCTTGAGTTTGTCCTTTTTCTTGTCCGGTAGTCGTAGAACTAATTCACCAACGTTGTAATTTTTGGCCCGTACTTCTCTGCTTTGGTATCTTCGGGCCTGCTGTTGATAGAATGCGGAACGGGCTTTTCCCACGTCGCGCTCCTCCTCCAATGCGTCCAAGCTGTCCTGACGATCAAGCTCGGCTTCTCTTTCTTCGTACATGCGCACTCGAGGTGAGTCATGAATTATGTCGCAGGGCAGAACCGCCTCTGCGCCGTACACCATAAAAAAGGTGTGTATCCGGTAGTACGATTCGGCATGGTCCGCGGCCCCCAGAGTACGGAGTCAAGCTCCTCTACCCAGTGCGTGTTAGATTCCAGTAAGGACTGCACTAATCTGGGTTTGATGCCGCTCATGATAAGACCATTTGCTCGCTCAACATGGCCGTTAGTTTGTGGGTGATAGACAGAAGCATAATCGAGCTTGATGCCCATGTTGCTACACCAGAGTTTTACATCATCAGCCGTGAAGTTCGTGCCGTTGTCAGTGATGATGCTGTGGGGGACGCCATAACGGTGTACAGCCCCGGATATGAAGTCTATCACCGGTCCGGATTCGCCGTTTAACAGGTTTGGCTTCTATCCATTTGGTGAATTTATCCACCATGACCAGTAGGTATTTTTTTTCTTGTGGGTTCCCCCTTTAAGGGGTCCAACCATGTCAAGCCCCCAGACCACGAAGGGCCAGGTAATGGGGATTGTTTGGAGTGCGGTGGGTGGCATGTGGCTATGGTTTGCAAAAAGCTGGCAATCGACGCAGCGTTGGACCAAGTCCTGCGCATCTACCTGGGCCATCAGCCAATAAAAACCTGTACGGAAGGCCTTGCTTATAGGGGCCCGGGCTGCAGCGTGGTGGCCGCCGAGTCCGGCGTGAATTTCTGCCAAAAGCTTCCGCCCCTCCTCTTCGGAGATGCACCTTTGAAGGACTCCGGTAGTGCTTTTCTTATAAAGCTCTCCCTTGTGGACCCTATAGGCTTTAGATCACCGCACTATGCAGTGTGCCTCATTTTGGTCCTTGGGGAGTTCCTGCCTAGTTAGGTAGGCCAGGAATGGTTCTGTCCAAGGGGCGATGATGGCCATTATTATGTGGGCTGAAGGTGTTATTTCGGAGGCAGAGCCTCCGATTATGTTAGAGTGTGCGGTATCGGGCATTTTGGCCGGGTCTGGACTATTGTTACCGGCGTCCCCTTCCCATACCATGGATGGCTTAAACAACCTCTCCAAAAAGATGTTGGGGGGACCGCATCGCGTTTTGCACCGATGCGGGCAAGGATATCCGCCGCCTGATTGTTTTCCCGAGCCACATGGTGAAATTCGAGCCCCTCGAACCGAGCTGACATCTTTTGGACGGTGTTGCGATAGGCCTCCATTTTCGGATCCTTGGCATCGAAATCTCCATTTATTTGGGATATTGTGAGGTTCGAATCCCCACGCACCTCCAGGCATTGAGTGCCCATGGAAACTGCCATCCGAAGACCATGTAACAGGGCTTCGTATTCGGCTGCGTTGTTGGAGTCTATATACAATATCTGGAGTACGTGTTGAACTGTATCTCCGGTAGGGGACATCAGGACGACGCCAGCCCCCAGACTAGCCAGCATTTTGGAGCCGTCGAAGTGCATGATTCAATTGGAGTATGCGCCGTACTCTTTAGGGAGTTCGGCTTCCATCCATTCAGCGACAAAGTCGGCCAATACTTGCGATTTAATGGCTCGTCGGGGTGTGTATGTTATATCGAACAGGAGGAGCTCAATGGCCCATTTGGCAATCCAGCCCGTGGCATCGCGGTTGTTTATAATGTCATTGAGTGGCACCTCCGAGGCTACTGCAATTGAACACTCTTGAAAGTAGTGTCGCAGCTTCCGGGATGCCATGAATACCGCATAGGCTATCTTTTGATAATGTGGGGACCGTGATTTGCATGGAGTGAGGATAGTGGATACATAATATACAGTCCTTTGAAGGGGGAATTTATGTCCGTCCGTTTCTCGTTCGACGACGAGCACTACGCTTACCACCTGATGAGTTGCCACAATGTACAACAGCATTGGTTCGCCGATGTTTGGCGTGGCCAGGATTGGGTTGGTTGTCAGTATGGCTTTTATTTCTTCCAATCCGGTTGTGGCAGCGTCCGTCCACTCGAATCGTTCGGCACGCTGAAGGAGGCGATAAAGGGATAATGCCTTTTCTCCTAAGCGGGAGATAAAGCGGCTTAGAGCCGCCACACATCCGATTAATTTCTGGATTTGTTTGAGGTCCGTTGGGATAGCCAACTGTGACAGAGCTCGGATTTTGGCCGGATTTGCTTCAATTCCTCTACTGGAGACAATGAGGCCCAGGAGCTTTCCGGCTGGTACACCAAAAATGCATTTTTCTGGATTGAGCTTGATGTCGTATGTTCGGAGGTTGTCGTATGTTCGGAGGTTGTCGAATGTGAGCCTCAAGTCGTCTATTAGAGAGTCGATGTGTTTGGTTTTGACGACCACATCATCTACATATGCCTCTACTATTTTGCTAATCTGTTTCTCCAGACATGTCTGAATCATGCGCTGATATGTTGTGCCGGCGTTTTTGAGCCCAAAAGGCATTGTGTTGAAACAGAAGGGTTGTATGGTGTGATAAATGCCGTTGCGGCTTGGTCGGACTCCGCCATCTTGATTTGGTGGTAGCCGGAGTATGCGTCGAGGAAACACAATGAATCGTGTCCCGTCGATAATTTGATCGATGCGGGGGAGGGGGAAGGGATCCTTTGGGCAAGCCTTGTTAAGGTCTTTAAAATCAACACACGGGCACCAGGATTTGTCCTTCTTTGGTACCATCACCAGGTTTGCTAGCTAATCCGTGTGTTTTATTTCTCTAATGAATCCGGCCTCCAATAACTTGGCTAGCTCCTCTCCCATAGCTTGTCTCTTAGGTTCAGAGAAACACCAAAGAGTCTGCTTGACCAGCTTGAATCCCTTTAGAATATTAAGGATGTGCTCGGCCAGCCTGCGTGGGATTCCCGGCATATCTGAGGGATGCCAGGAGAATATGTCCCAATTCTCACGCAGGAACTCTCGTAGTGCGGCGTCCACGGCGGGGTTTAACTGTGCCCCGATGGAGGCTGTTTTTGTAGGGTCCGTTGGGTGGACTTGGAATTTGACTATTTCATCCACTGGTTTAAAAGAGGTGGACTTGGATCTCTTGTCAAGTATCATGTCGTCCCTGTCCACTATGGAGCGCAGCGCAGTTAATTCCTCGGCCACAAAGGCTTCGGATAATGCCTCGAGGGCCAATGCGGCTGGTTTGTTTTCGGCGCGGAGTGTTGTGTCCGGATCACTAGCGAGAGTGATGATTCCATTGGGCTCGGGCATTTTGAGCTTCATGTACCCGTAATGGGGTATTGCTTGGAAGATCGTGAACGCCTCCCGCCCTAAAAGGGCGTGGTATCTGCTACTAAACAGGGCCACTTGGAATGTAATTTCTTCGGACCTATAGTTCTCCTGCATGCCGAATACCACATCTAGTGTGATTTTCCCAGCACAGCGTGCTTCCCGACTGGGGATGATTCCTCTAAAGGTTGTGCTGCTTTGCTCAATGCGGTTCCAGTCTATTTCCATTTTTTGAAGAGTTTCCTCATAGATGAGGTTTAATCCACTGCCGCCGTCCATGAGTACTTTGGTTAGTCGAAAGCCGTCCACGATTGGACTAAGGACCAGTGCAGCTGGTGCTCGGGCTGTTTGGAATTTAGGTTCGTCATTGGCATTGAAGGTAACAGCCGTGTCACTCCATGGATTTATTGCTGCCACGTGGCAGATTTCGGCAAGGCTGCGGAGTGTTCTCTTGCGCCTATTATTTGATGCGAAGGTCTCGAAGACTGTTAATACTGTATTGTTATCCCCGGGATGGTGCTCTGTGGTATCTGGGATGAGAAGATCCTCACCACTTTTGGCCACCTGCCGGAGTACCCAACATGCTCTAAGGCTGTGTGTTGGTATGGTATCCGTTGTACTATGAATTTTGCAGGGTCCGTTGAGCCATCCCTCCAATACAGTTCCGCGCCCTGTAGAGGGTTTTTGCTTCTTTGTAATTAACTCAGGTGTCTTATGATAGTGCACCCTTTTACTTCGGACTAGGTGTATATTCAGAGGCGGATTATCCCAAAATTTCGTTTCGGTTTTCCAGGCGCTTTCCATCGCACAGTACTTTCGTACTATGGACGCCAAGTCGGCGAAGCCTGATATGTCACGGCGACTTATGGCTTTAGGGATTCCCTTGTCCGTGCAATTATTGTAGAAAAATGAGAGTGCATCTTTCTCGCGACAGTCCTTAACCTTGTTCATCACAAGGAGGAATCTGGCCCAATAATGATGTACTGTTTCCTGGGGCTCTTGCCTGATGTGGGAAAGATCGTCTATGTTTGGGTGGGTGGGTGGATTTGAGTCTGAACCCTTACCCGATCTGAGACCCAGGGGCCGAGGAGTTTCCAATCTTGGAAGTCCGGGTTCCGGGATGTTGCCCGATAAGTCTGGCCCACTGCCTGACTCTAGGTTCAGGGCTTGGGTGATGTCCTCCTGTGAATGGGTATCCGTCTCGGAGAGCTCAGGAATTCGGACATAGTTTGTCCTCAAGATAGAGGAAGAATCGCCACATTGTTCCTCCAGCACCGCAATATGATGGGTGACCGGTGGAGAGTTAATCTCCCTTTGATCGGGTTTAAGCCCAATCCAATCATAGTCCGTAGGGACTCCCAAGGCGGCGATGCAATCCAAGAGCTCGTTTAGGGAGGAGAGCTCCATTGGATCCATCTGCTTGGCGAATTCCGAGCCGACGTGGAGGCTGTTTCCGATGACCCGAGAAGTCATCGTCGGTGCAGCAGCCGAACGGGCGGTCATGATGAAACTGCCTAGCCGGAGAGTTTGGCCGGCAGCCAGGGCTCCCCCGGCGGTAATGTTGTTTTTAACAACAAGATGAGGCATCCTTCCTTACGGCGACGGCAGAGTGGAACTCTCAATGAAAGCACCAATGTCGGTGTCAAAACCGGCGGATCTCGGGTAGGGGTTCCCGAACTATGCGTCCAAGGCGGATGGTAACAGGAGGCAGGGGACACGATGTTTTACCCAGGTTCGGGCCCTCTTGATGGAGGTAAAACCCTACGTCGTGCTTGATTGTTCTTGATCAGAGAGGCTAAACCCTAGAAGCTAGTCTATGGTATGATTGTATGTTGTCCTACGGACTAAAGCCCTCTGGTTTATATAGACACCGGAGGGGGCTAGGGTTACACAAGGTCGGTTACAAAGGAGGAGATATACATATCCGTATTGCCTAGCTTGCCTTCCACGCCAAGGAGAGTCCCATCCGGACACGGGACGAAGTCTTCAATCTTGTATCTTCATAGTCCAACAGTCTGGCCAAAGAATATAGTCCGGCTGTCCGGAGACCCCCTAATCCAGGACTCCCTCAATGTCGCTTGAAGCTACATCGGTATTTCCCCAAAGAGGATGGGATGATGTAGCACAACGGCGGTAGGTATTTCCATCAGATATGAAACCAAGGTTATCGAACCAGCAGGAGAACCAAGCAACACAACATAAACAACCCCTGCACACAAATAACAAATACTCGCAACCCGACGTGTTAAAGGGGTTGTTAATCCCTTTCGGGTAACGGTGCCAGAAATTGGTGCGTGGACGGGAGAAAGTTGTAATAGATTGAATAAATAGATCGCAAATAAAATAAAGTGCAGCAAAGCATTTTTGGTTTAGTAGATCTGAAAATAAATGCAAAGGAAAAGTAGATCGCAAAGGCAAATATATGAGAAAGAGAGCCGGGGGCCGTAGGTTTCACTAGTGGCTTCTCTCGAGAAAAATATCAAATGGTGGGTGAACAAATTACTGTTGGGCAATTGATAGAACTTCAAATAGTCATGACGATATCCAGGAAATAATAATTACATAGGCATCACGTCCAAGATTAGTAGACCGACTCCTGCCTTCATCTACTACTATTACTCCATGCTACCTCTTGAGCACTGCGTTGGTTTTCCCTTGAAGAGGAAAGGGTGATGCAACAAAGCAGCATAAGTATTTCCCTCAATTTTTGTGAACGAAGGTATCAATCCAGTAGGAGACTACATGCAAGTCCCTCGTACATACACAAACAAATAAGAACCTCGCAAGCAACGCGATAAAGGGGTTGTCAATCCCTTCATGGTCACTTATGAGAGTGAGATTTGATAGAGATAATAATAATAAGAGAAATATTTTTGGTATTTTTATGATATAGATTGGAAAATAAAGATTGCAAAATAAATGGTAATAGAAAATAGCTTGTTGATGGTAGATTAATATAAAGGAGAATAGACCCTGGGCCATAGGTTTCACTAGTGGCTTCTCTCAAGATAGCATAAGTATTACAGTGGGTGAACAAATTACTGCCGAGCAATTGATAGAAAAGCGAATAATTATGAGAATATCTAGGCATGATCATGTATATAGGCATCACGTCCGTGACAAGTAGACCGACTCTTTCCTGCATCTACTACTATTACTCCACACATCGACCGCTATCCAGCATGCATCTAGAGTACTAAGTTCATAAGAACAGAGTAACGCATTAGGTAAGATGACATGATGTAGAGGGATAAACTCAAGCAATATGATATAAACCCCATCTTTTTATCCTCGATGGCAACAATACAATATGTGTCGTTTCCCTTTCTGTCACTAGGCTCGAGCACTGCAAGATTGAACCCAAAGCTAAGCACTTCTCACATTGCAAGACAGATCAATCTAGTAGGCCGAACCAAACTGATAATTCGAAGAGACTTGCAAAGATAACCAATCATGCATAAAAGATTTCAGAGAAGAATCAAATATTGTTCATAGATAGACTTTATCATAAACCCGCAATTCATCGGATCTCGACAAACACATCGCAAAGAGTTCGAATAGATCTCCAAGAAGATCGAGGAGAATTTTGTATTGAGATTCAAAGAGAGAGAAGAAGCCATCTAGCTAATAGCTATGGACCCGAAGGTCTGAAGTAAACTGCTCACACATCATCGGAGGGGCCATGGAGTTGATGTAGAGGCCCTCCGTGATCGATGCCCCCTCCGGTGGAGCTCCGGAAAAGGCCCCAAGATGGGATCTGTTGGGTACACAAGGTTGCGGCGGTGGAAATAGGGTTTCGTTGTGCTCCTGGATGTTTTCAGGGAATATGAGTATATATAGGAGGAAGAAGTAGGTCGGTTGAGCCACGAGGGGCCCACGAGGGGGAGGGCTCGCCCAGGGGGGTAGGTGCGTCACCCTGCCTCGTGGCCTCCTTGTTGGTTGCTTGACGTCCACTCCAAGTCCCCTGGATCATGTTTGTTCCAAAAATAACTCTCCCGAAGGTTTTATTCCATTTGGATTCCATTTGATATTCCTTTTCTGCGAAACACTGAAATAGGCAAAAAACATCAATTTGCACTGGGCCTTGGGTTAGTAGGTTAGTCCCAAAAATAATATAAAATTGTAAAATAAAGCCCATTAACATCCAAAACAGATAATATAATAGCATGTAACAATCAAAAATTATATATACTTTGGAGACGTATCAAGCATCCCCATGCTTAATTCCTGCTGATCCTTGAGTAGGTTAATGATAAAAACAGAATTTTTGATGTGGAATGCTACCTAGCATAATTCTCAATGTAATTCTCTTTATTGTGGCATGAATGTTCAGATCCAAGAGATTCAAGACAAAAGTTTAATATTGACATAAAAATAATAATACTTCAAGCATACTAACTAAGCAATTATGTCTTCTCAAAATAACATGGCAAAAGAAAGTTCATCCCTACAAAATCATATAGTTTGGTCATGCTCCTTTTTCGTCACACAAGAATGCTCTCATCATGCACAACCCTGATGACAAGCCAAGCAATTGTTTCACACTTTAGTAATCTCAAACTTTTTTCAACTTTCACGCAATACATGAGCGTGAGCCATGGATATAGCACTATGGGTGGAATAGAATATGATGATGGGGGTTATGTGGAGAAGACAAAAAAGGAGAAAGTCTCACATCGACGCGGCTAATCAATGGACTACAGCTATAAATGTATGAAAGCTCAACAAAAGAAGCTAAGTGGGTGTGCATCCAACTTGCTTGCTCACGAAGACCTAGGGCATTTGAGGAAGCCCATTGTTGGAATATACAAGCCAAGTTCTATAATGAAAAATTCCCACTAGTATATGACAGTGACAAAACAAGAGACTCTCTATCATAAAGATCATGGTGCTACTTTGAAGCACAAGTGTGGAAAAAGGATAGTAGCATTGCCCCTTTTTATTTCTTTTTCTTTTTTTCTTTCTTTTTTTTCTTTGTTTGGGCCTTCTTTTTTTGGCCTTTCTTTTTTATTTTTTTATTTGGTACAATTCTCTATTAATGATGATCATCACACTTCTATTTATTTACAACTCAATGATTACAACTCGATACTAGAACAAAGTATGACTCTATATGAATGCCTCAGGCGGTGTACTAGGATGAATCAAGAGTGACATGTATGAAAAATTATGAATGGTGGCTTTGCCACAAATACGATGTCAACTACATGATCATGCAAGGCAATATGACAATGATGATGTGTGTCATGATGAATGGAACGGTGGAAAGTTGCATGGCAATATATCTCGGAATGGCTATGGAAATGCCATAATAGGTAGCTATGGTGGCTGTTTTGAGGAAGATATAAGGAGGTTTATGTGTGATAGAGGTGTATCATATCACGGGGTTTGGATGCACCGGCGAAGTTTGCACCAACTCTCAAGGTGAGAAAGGGCAATGCACGGTACCGAAGAGGCTAGCAAATGGAAGGGTGAGAGTGCGTATAATCCATGGACTCAACATTAGTCATAAAGAACTCACATACTTATTGCAAAAATCTACAAGTCATCAAAAACCAGCACTACGCATGCTCCTAGGGGGATAGATTGGTAGGAAAAGACCATCGCTCGTCCCCGACCGCCACTCATAAGGAAGACAATCAAATAACACCTCATGTTTCAAATTTGTTACACGTCACCATACGTGCATGCTACGGGACTTGCAAACTTCAACACAAGTATTTCTCAAATTCACAACTACTGAACTAGCACACTCTAATATCATCATCTTTATCTCTCAAAACAATTATCAAGTATCAAACTTCTCATAGTATTCAATGCACTTTTATGATAGTTTTGATTATACCCATCTTGGATGCCTATCATATTAGGACTAGTTTCATAACCAAAGAAAATTACCAAGCTGTTATAAAGGGCTCTCAAAATAATATAAGTGAAGCATGAGAGATCAATAATTTCTATAAAATAAAAGCACCACCGTGATCTAAAAGATATAAGCAAAGCACTAGAGCAAAATTATCTAGCTCAAAAGATATAAGTGAAGCACATAGAGTATTCTAATAAATTTCAATTCATGTGTGTCTCTCTCAAAAGGTGTGTACAGCAAGGATGATTGTGGTAAACTAAAAAGCAAAGACTCAAATCATACAAGACGCTCCAAGCAAAACACATATCATGTGGTGAATAAAAATATAGCCTCAAGTAAAGTTACCGATAGAAGAAGACGAAAGAGGGGATGCCTTCCGGGGCATCCCCAAGCTTAGGATTTTGGTTGTCCTTGAATTTTACCTTGGGGTGCCTTGGGCATCCCCAAGCTTAGGCTCTTGCCACTCCTTGTTCCATCAAATCTTTACCCAAAACTTGAAAACTTCACAACACAAAACTTAAACAGAAAATCTCATGAGCTCCATTAGTAAAAGAAAACAAACCACCACTTAAGGTACTGTAATTAACTCATTATTTATTTATATTGGTGTTAAACCTACTGTATTCCAATTTCTCTATGGTTCATACACTCAAATACTATCCATAGATTCATCAAAATAAGCAAACAACACATGAGAAACAGAATCTGTCAAAAACAAAACAGTCTGTAGTAATCTGTAGGTTTCGAATACTTCTGGAACCCCAAAAATGCTAAAATACATTGCTGGACGTGAGGAGTTTATCTATTAATCATCTGCAAAAGAAATTAACTAAACAGCACTCTCCATTAAAAAATGGCAACAAATCTCGTGAGCGCTAAAGTTTCTGTTTTTTACAGCAAGATCGCAAAGACTTTCCCCAAGTCTTCCCAAAGGTTCTACTTGGCACAAACACTAACTAAAAGCATAAAACCACATCTAAACAGAGGCTAGATGAATTATTTATTACTAAACATAATCAAAAAGAAAGAAACAGAAACAAAATTGGGTTGCCTCCCAACAAGGCGCTATCGTTTAACGCCCCTAGCTAGGCATAAAAGCAAGGATAGATCTAGGTATTATCATCTTTGGTATGCAATTCTTCAATAGAACACTTATAAATATTGCGAGTTTCCTCCTTTTTTATTAATTATCAAACTCCTAGGAAAGAAATCAAGAAATTCATTTGTAGCAAAAGGTTCTTTAATGATATTAAAGAAGTTGGGGTAAACACTTATAGATTTGAGATCCGCAATTTCCTTACTAGAAGTTTCACCCTTATTGTTAGGAACATACATAAATTTGGCAGATCCTAAATTAGTAATGATATCCTCAAGTTTACCATTTCTTGTGGAATCTAGATCTATTCTTTCGTTAACTATAGGTTCTTTTTCTTTAAAAAAATTCAGAGTAGCTCCTACCTTAGATCCATATTGAGTGATTTGGTGGTGGATCTTTTTATCCAAATTTTCAATCAACTCCACAGAGGCAACTTTATTTTTGATAATTTCAAGCCTTTGCATCACATGTTCCAAAGTTAAAATAGTTCCATTAACCAAGAGAGGTGGTGGGCCAAACAAATCTATCATAGCATTATAAGAATCAAAAGCATGGCTACCCAAGAAATTCCCTCCGATAATGGTATCAAGAATATATCTATTCCAAGGGGTGATGCCTACATAAAAATTGCAAAGAAGAACGGAAGTGGATAGCTTCCTAGAGGATCTATTCTGAGCATTGCAAATTCTATACCAAGCATATTTTAAATTTTCTCCCTCCCTTTGTTTAAAATTGAGAACTTCGTGCTTGGGAGTACTAAACGATAGGAGAATTAGCAATAACGACACGCGGCAACACAAGAAGCAAGTGAAAAGAGGCGAACAAAAAGAGAGGGGAACGGAAAAAGAGGGCGAATAAAACAGCAAGGGTGAAGTAGGGGAGAGGCAAATGGCAAATAATTTAATGCGAGGGATAAGAGTTTGTGATGGGTACTTGGTATGTCTTGACTTGTGCGTAGATCTCCCCGGCAACGGCGCCAGAAATATTTCTTGCTACCTCGTACCTACACAAACAAATAAGAACCTCGCAACCAACGCGATAAAGGGGTTGTCAATCCCTTCACGGTCACTTACGAGAGTGAGATCTGATAGAGATAATAATAATAATAAGATAAATATTGTTGGTATTTTTATGATATAGATTGGAAAATAAAGATTGCAAAATAAACGGTAATAGAAAATAGCTTGTTGATGGTAGATTAATATAAAGGAGAATAGACCCAGGGGTCATAGGTTTCACTGGTGGCTTCTCTCAAGATAGCATAAGTATTATGATGGGTGAACAAATTACTGTCGAGCAATTGATAGAAAAGCGAATAATTATGAGAATATCTAGGCATGATCATGTATATAGGAATCATGTCCGTGACAAGTAGACCGACTCCTGCCTGCATCTACTACTATTACTCCACACATCGACCGCTATCCAGCATGAATCTAGAGTATTAAGTTCATAAGAATAGAGTAACGCATTAGGTAAGATGACATGATGTAGAGGGATAAACTCAAGCAATATGATATAAACCCCATCTTTTTATCCTCGATGGCAACAATACAATACGTGTGATTTCCCTTTCTGCCACTGGGATCGAGCACCGCAAGATTGAACCCAAAGCTAAGCACTTCTCCCATTGCAAGAAAGATCAATCTAGTAGGCCAAACCAAACTGATAATTCAAAGAGACTTGCAAAGATAACCAATCATGCATAAAAGATTTTAGAGAAGAATCAAATATTGTTCATAGATAGACTAGATCATAAACCCACAATTCATCAGATCTCGACAAACACACCGCAAAAAGAGTTACATCGAATAGATCTCCAAGAAGATCGAGGAGAACTTTGTATTGAGATTCAAAGAGAGAGAAGAAGCCATCTAGCTAATAGCTATGGACCCGAAGGTCTGAAGTAAACTACTCACACATCATCGGAGGGGCCATGGAGTTGATGTAGAGGCCCTCCGTGATTGATGCCCCCTCCGGCGGAGCTCCGGAAAAGGCCCCAAGATGGGATCTCTTGGGTCTAGAAGGTTGCTGCAGTGGAAATAGGGTTTCGCGGTGCTCCTGGATGTTTTCAGGGTATATGAGTATATATAGGAGGAGGAAGTAGGTCGGTTGAGCCACGAGGGGCCCACGAGGGGGGTAGGCGTGTCCCCTGCCTCGTGGCCTCCTTGTTGGTTGCTTGACATCCACTCCAAGTCCCCAGGATCACGTTTGTTCCAAAAATTAACTCTCCCAAAGGTTTTATTCCGTTTGGATTCCGTTTGATATTCCTTTTCTGTGAAACACTAAAATAGGCAAAAAAATAGCAATTTGCACTAGGCCTTGGGTTAGTAGGTTAGTCCCAAAAATAATATAAAAGTGTAAAATAAAGCCCATTAACATCCAAAACAGATAATATAATAGCATGGAACAATCGAAAATTATAGATACGTTGGAGACGTATCACTCCACACATCGACCGCTCTCCAGCATGCATCTAGTGTATTAAGTTCATGGAGAAATGGAGTAATGCAATAAGAACGATGACATGATGTAGACAAGATCTATCTATGTAGAGATAGACCCCCATCGTTTTATCCTTAGTAGCAACGATACATATGTGTCGGTTCCCCTTCTGCCACTGGGATTAAGCACCGTAAGATCGAACCCACTACAAAGCACCTCTTCCCATTGCAAGATAAATAGATCAAGTTGGTCAAACAAAACCCAAATATCGAAGAAGAAATACGAGGCTATAGCATAAAAGAGATCAAAGAAACTCAAATACTTTCATGGATACAAAAAGATAGATGTGATCATAAACTCAAAGTTCATCGGATCCCAACAAACACACCGCAAAAGAGTTACATCACATGGATCTCCAAGAAACCATTGTATTGAGAATCAAGAGAGAGAGAGAGAGGAAGCCATCTAGCTACTAACTACAGACCCAAAGGTCTACAAAGAACTACTCACACATCATCAGAGAGGCACCAATGGAGGTGGTGAACCCCATCCGAGATGGTGTCCAGATTGGATCTTGTCATGGATTTGTCACGGCAGATGTCCTTAGTATGAGGACTTAGTCGCGAGGCCAACGCATCTATGTGGTAGCTTGAGAGGGGTTGAGTGGGACGGGAGACGCGAGGTTTTTACCTAGGTTCCGCCACTCACGGTGGAGGTAAAAGCCTACATCCTTCTTGATTCATATTGATGATGATGACGATCATGGTTACAAGGGCAAGGTTTCGTTACCTCTATCTCGAGAGCATCTACTTTGATGTTGTCTAAGAGTTGTCTACTGGGACGTGTCTATTGATACGTCTAGGAAAAACCTTGCCCTCTTGGGGCGCCCCGCCCCTCCTTATATAAGTTGAAGGGGCGGGTTACATGTAGAGTCCTAGTCGGATTAAGACTTAAACTATTCTGACTTCTCATCACGGGCTTTTCTCCATGGGCTTCTTAACGTCTTGGGCTTCTTAGCGTCTCGGGCTTATTAACCCCAGGCGTCTCTATCTGCCAGGTTATAACAGTCTGCCAGGTTATAACTGTCTGCTGGCTTATAACTGTCCACCATCTTACAATCTGTCGGCTCACCAATGGGTCACCAGGCTCGGCCGGGTCATCAGTGAGTCGTCAGTCCTCAGGCGGTTTACCAATGAAATACCAAGTCCCAACAGGGTCATATCTCCGGCTGGGTCATACCGCGGGGTATATCCCCGACATTAGCCCCCAGTTTAATTTGGATTTATCCATATTAAACTGATCCTGTAAAACAAACACAAGAACAAATTTGATAGATTGTGCTCCGGGTTAAAATATTCTTGTAAGTCAGCACCTGATCATCCTTAAGTACTTGTCATTTCCTTCTTCTATAAAATCCAGGTCAATAGGCCAGCCTCATAATCAATTTGCTGACATTAGCTTCTCACAGAAAAATATTGTGAAGAATAATTCATTTGATTCAGCTCCCAATGCTTAACAAAAATACTGGCCTTTGAAATACTCATCTGATTTTTAGCCGGCTTGAATATGTAAATCTTGCCCATTTATGATTACCAAAAGAGCCGGTTTGTAAGTATTGATGGCACTGGGTCATAATTGTTGCTAACATCAAGCTTGAAAATGTACCTCCCTTATATGCATATCACTTGTAGCCCCCAAGTCTTAACAAGGGAGCGTAGTAACAACTTAAGACTTGCTTCAATATAAATGTCGCAACCTTGAAGAAATCTAGGTTGTTCATCTCAATCACTAGTCAAAACTGAATATTCCACATATGTAGCCCCCAAGTGTCGGGTTGTCATGTTTGCAGCAACCTGGGACTTTTAATTGCCTTATGCTTATAAAAACTTCAACCAGTTGAGCCCCCAAGGGCCGGGTCATTATGCAATAATGAGCAGGGACTTTATATATATATATTAAAAATAACATTATGATGAAGCATCCATCATGGGACTTGAACCCACGACCACAAGGTTAAGAGCCTTGTGCTCTACCAACTGAGCAATGGACCCTTCAATATAATGGATTAAGGCTTGTGTACTTTGAATTTTTGGTAGGAGCAATTAGTGGCCCCCAAGGGCCGGCTCATCACTTATTTGATGGGTCGAGTCTTCAATAAAGCAAGTTAAAAATGACTTTGCATTAGCCCCCAAGTGCCATGGTGCATGATGGCAGTGACATGGGACTTGCGTATTTGATGTAATATCAATCTAAATAATGTAGCCCCCAAGTGTCGGGTCGTAAGCCTGCGACGACTCGGGACTATTCCTTCCATTGCAGAATAAACCATATCCATTGATAAAGAAATAATAGCCATTGCACTGAAGCAACTTTGAAAACCTCAATCATAATACTGGTTATTGATAACCATAACAAAAATCCAACCATGTTGGCTATTGAAGATTTGAATAATATAATCTGGTATGAAAACCTCAATCATTCAATATCATCATAAAAATCCAGCCAATTTTAGCTATTTAAAGATTTGAATACCTTATCGGCTGATAAGTAAATCCGGAGTTTAAATACTCGATGGCTCTTGGCCGATGGTGACTTAATGCACATCCTTGTAATCCGGGATTTTTGTAACCCAACGGCTTATAGCCTTTGTGAAAATCAATAATTGATAACCCTTTTGAAACACCAACTTCAATCTTTGATGATGGGTTTGAACTTAATCATTTATGTAAGACATAGCTCTGCAAATCCTGTACAGAGTTCAAACAACATATGCCTTGGCGACTTAACGTCAAAAGCCAAGGTTGGTAACAAGCCAAACATAATATAGTCTTATGAAATTATGGAAAAGACTAGAATTAAGGCCATTTAAGTCTAAACATACTGGCAACTTAAAGTTAAAAGCCAGGGCGGGTTATCAAACCTCGCATATTCATATAACCAGGAAAACATACCTGTAGGATTGATTTATATTGTTGGCTTACATTGCCATACCCAGTGAAGGTAACAACCCAATGATTTATAAGCGCATGATTCCAATGGTGCAATCCAAAATACACTGGTGACTTAATGTCCAAAACCAGGTTGGGTGAAATAATACCCCAGAGAGGTTCACAATATGAACCATAAGGCATGATAGCTGTCATCAATTTCCAATCATGTATCCTCATGTCACAAGAGGAAAACCTCAAAAAAGAATCTTCAAATCAAATAAAAATCAGAAAATGAGGCTTTCATAGGCGGCCAGGCCTAAAACCCAAGTGCTTTTCATGGGCTTGCACAGCCACTAGCTGAATCTTCAAACCTTGTAAGCGGACCTCACATAACCAACCACCATTTTAACCTTGATAAGTTCAAGGTCTTAATAAGATTGATTGTCAAGAGTTCGGCAGGTTATTCCAGGATTATCTGGGCGGAGTGGCAGACGTATAAGGAAGGATCAACTGAAATTGTTTGGTGCTATGCACCTTGGGTTTCAAACCAAGAGGGGTTTGTTAAAGCTATGTTTTGTGAACAGGGAGCCCTTCAAGGGATATATATTGAGATGTGCTCGCCGGGTACCTATGTTTGAGCTGTGTTGTGCAGCAGACTCTCTTTGGTCCCTTTAATCCGGGCGTCAAGCCTCCAAGTAGGTTATAACAACGGTGTTCAAGCCGGATCAACAGGGTAGTCACAGCTATGCTCAATGAGCAGGAAGCCCCCAAGTATTTTGTAATCATGGCGTACAAGCCGGATCAAGAGAGTAGTCATAGCTATGCTCAATGAGTAGGAAGCCCCCAAGTGACCAATGATATGATAAGCCAATAAGGCAGGATACCCGTGTTTGAACCGCGCATCATGCCAGCAAGTTCTCTTTGGCAACCTTTAATTTTTCCTGAGAACTCGAACTTATGGTAAATGGATTCTTTTTGAACCGGAATTTTAAACCAGATATTGAGAGCTTCAAAGCTTTGTGAGAGACAGATTTCTCTTGAGCCAGATTTTAAACCGGAACCCTTCATTTTAAGCCGGAAATTTTCTGACGGCCTTTAAATTTTCATCAATATGGCAGTAGCCTCCGGGACCGGGTTATCTTCCCTCCAATGACCAGGGCTTGTTGAATTTGCTCAAACTGGCAACATTTACTGAGTAATGTCATCATAGCCCCTGAGTCTTAAGACTACTCAAGGAGTTGGCTTGAGACTCTCCATACTTGACTGTGATATGAACCGGCATATAGTTGAACAGCGGATTGCAGAAATATGTTGAATCTTGACGGGTTATAAATGACCCTGTCCATTGATCCATCTGATGTAGGCAAGGGCCATAGTTTGATGGTCTCCTTTGCAATTATGAATTCTGCATAAGAATTTGCACAAACGAGAGTAATTGTTCTCGAAGAAAAAAATGTATCAATAGAAACTTGACAGGATGGATTTCACCTGATATGTTTTATCAAGAATTATCAGCCGTGGGGTTGCGGCAACGATGACAGAGGTGGCGGCTTAAAACGCAACATCGGGCGGCTCAGAAGGGATCCTCTGGGTTATGTTTCAGCTTACCCATACTGGAAATCTCGCACTAATGCTTCTTGTAGTATGTCCAGTGCCTGGCCACTTGATTTCTTACAGCCGGCAGGTGAGTGCACGGGAGCAACTAGAGAGGGGCTGGGCTGAGCCGGCCGCGGGCTCGCGGGGCGATCTAGGCAACTCACCAGTAAGGCCGCGACAAAGGCAGTTTAACGGGAAGTCAAACGAGACAGGGCATGTGGCTATGAAGACGGAGGCGGACGGTGGAGGCGCGACCGTGGCCAGTGGCAAAGACGACTTGCAAGGAGGTGGGTCGCAACTATGGTGGCTCAGCGATGCAAGCGCAGCTACATCAGAGATGGCTCAACTGGAGACCGAGGCGACTCGAGCGGTTGTCGGCTCAGTGATGAGGCGGCCGACGGAGGTGGAGCAAGGCAGCTTGGAAGAGGGACCACACGGAGGCAGAAGTGTGACCCAGCGGGGCTGCTGCAGAAACAGCGCACCGGCCATGGATGAATTGCAGCAGCGGAGGGGTGAGGCCGACTCGTAGGCAGAGCAGCTCGTAGGTTGAAGTAGCGACTTGGAGCAGACGCGGCCGAAAGAGCAGAGGCGAGTGGGCCATCGGTGGCGGCTTGATGCAGCGGCGGCTGAGGCCCCCAGCAAGGAGAGCAGTCTCGGTGACGCAGAGGTGAGTGGCGGCTCATAAAGGCCGTGGCGGCAGCGGAGTCTGGTGAGGGGATGCCATGGTGGACCTCGGCGGTTTGTGCCGATTCAGCCTCGGTGACTCAAGGTGAACTCGGCGGCTCAGGGCCAGTTATGTGACAGCGGTTGAGATGGGCCCGCGATGGCTCAACGGCAGCCGCGCGGGGGTGACGGCAGTAGCCGACAGTGGCGGCTTGATGCAGTGGCAGGTCAATGAAGATCGGAAGTGATGCTGACGAGATGAACTACGGCAGTGGTCGTGGCGATTTGTAGTGGAGGCGCGGCGGCTCGGATGGTCAGTGCCGGCGACTCAACGGAGGACCGCAGCGGATGAGTAAAGCAACCCGGAATTGACGAAGAGGCACGCTGGCGACTTGACGAAGGACTGCGGTGGCTTGAAACAGGTGATGTGGCACGAGAGGCGGCTGATCCAGCATGCACAGGTGGCAGTAGAAGGCATGGATGCACCAGAGCGGCCCTTGGTCCTGAAACGACGGTGGTTTAGCAGCGAGGGCGGATGCGACCGGGCGGCTCAGAGGCTGGCTCGTCGTGGAGCGAGACAACACTCGAAGGTGGGCGAGGGTGGCCGACAGAACCACGTCGGCGAAGGAGGCCAGCGGCTGACTGAGGCAATGGCGGCTCTCAGTAGGCAGGCGACTCAGATGCAGGGCAGACACGTGGTTGAGACAAGGCTGCAGCAGAGCGGCCGGTTTAACAGTGGTGGAGCCAAAACATTGGAGGCGGCTCATCAGCTGCGTGGTTGAGGGCAGTGGCTCAAAGCAGCAACTCGGAGGCGGCGTACAGCGAAGGTGGCTCACGGTGATGTCAATGCGATGTACTTGGTAACGGCGAATTGTGGCTGTACAATGAAGATACGTCGGCAAGGCGTCAAGTTGAGGCAGGTGCCTTGGAAGGATTAGGCGGCTCAGGCGGATGCACAACGCGATGGCATGCGGGAGCCTGGTGCGGTGGCTCTCGGCAGAGTGACAACATGAGGCCGAGCAAGGCAGCCACGTAGGAGCGACGGCAGGATGGTCGTGGTGGCGGAGGAGTCCGGGGTGGCTCGACAGCGGCAGCTGAGGCCGGCCGCAGAGACGGGGCGCCAGCGTGGGGAGGTACCCGAGGGCGGCCGCTCAGAGGTGACTCGACGCAAGAGCAAAATCGGTGAGGCACGGGCGGCTCATGGTGGAGATGAACCGGGGCGGTTGACTCCGAGTCCACGCCCATGACCCCATCCTTTCTGGGTCGTGTTTGGGTTGACCTCCACTCTTTTTTTTCTTTGTAATCAGTAGTTATAGAAAACGGCCGAACAAATCGCATGATGGCGACAACAGATCGACAGTAACCCTAACACTTCTCCGACTTAAATCTCACGGGTTGTAAAATCTGGACCGATGAACTCGAAGCTGACGCAGATCCTTTCCAATCGGTTTTTCTTCATCTGGAATTTACCATCTTCTCGATCCCTGTGAATGATCCCTCCAAGAACTCAACACCACCATGCACAGGCCCCACGATGGGCGCCAACTGTCGTGGATTTGTCACGGCGGATGTCCTTAGTATGAGGACTTAGTTGCGAGGCCAACGCATCTATGTGGTAGCTTGAGAGGGGTTGAGCGGGAGAGGAGACGCGAGGTTTTTACCCAGGTTCGGCCCCTCGCGGTGGAGGTAAAAGCGTACATCATGCTTGATTCATATTGATGATGATGACGATCTCGGTTATAAGGGCGAGGTTTCATTACCTCTATCTTGAGAGCATCTACTTTGATGTTGTCTAAGACTTGTCTATTGAGACCTGTCTATTGATATGTCTAGGAAAAACCTTACCCTCTTGGGGCGCCCTGCCCCTCCTTATATAAGTTGAAGGGGCAGGTTACATGTAGAGTCCTAGTCGGATTAAGACTTAAACTATTCTGACTTCTCATCACGGGCTTCTCTCCATGGGCTTCTCAACGTCTTGGGCTTCTTAGCGTCTCGGGCTTATTAACCCCAGGCGACTTTGTCTGCCGGGTTGTAACTGTCTGCCAGGTTATAACCGTCTATCGGGTTATAACTGTCTGTCGGCTTATAACTGTCCGCCGGCTTACAATCTGTCGGCTCACCAATGGGTCACCAGGCTCGACCGAGTCATTAGTGAGTCATCAGTCCTCGGGCGGTTTACCAATGAAATACCAAGTCCCAGCCGGGTCATATCTCCAGTCGGGTCATACCACGGGGTATATCCCTGACAGATCTGGTGGCTGTGGACTCTTCGGCGGCTGGATCAATATTTCGTCGACTCCCCTAGGGTTTTGGGAATATTGGGGTATTTATATAGCAAAGAGGCGGTCCGGGGGGCACCCGAGGTGGGCACAACCCACCAGGGCGCGCCTAGGCCTCTTGGCATGCCCTGGTGGGTTGTGCTCTCGTCGGAGCACCCCCAGGTGCAGCCAGGGCCCATTATGTTCCTTCTGGTCCATAAAAAATCTCTGTAAAGTTTCGTGGCATTTGGACTCCGTTTGGTATTGATTTTCTGTGACGTAAAAACATGGAAAAAACAGCAACTGGCACTTGGCACTATGTCAATAGGTTAGTACCAAAAATGATATAAAATGACTATAAAATGATTATAAAACATCCAAGATTGATAATATAACAACATGGAACAATCAAAAATTATAGATACGTTGGAGACGTATCAATGTCCGGTCCGGTTTTGACCGGTTCCAGTTGCTCTCTAGATAGGTTGTAGCCAGATTTCCGAGGTCGGATCGGATGTCCTAGGCTTTTAGGAGCTTGGCTTCTAGCTTGCTGTTGGGGTTGACATCTCTAGGGGTCAGATGTCCGGGGCCTATAGCCCTTCTCCGGTTCCTCTCATCGTGATCCTTTGTCCATGTACTTGGGGACTTGTCCATCATCAAGAGCATCTCCTAGAGGGTGGTCTTCATACCTAATCACACATAGCATTCCGGCTTTAGGTAGTAGCCATGTCTCACATGGGTCCTATAGAATATCACAAAGGAGAGATGTCACCTTGGTCTCGATAGCTCTAGCACGTGCTCGTGTCATCGGTCCACTTGGCACTTGAGTGGGCGAAGGTTGGTCCATGGGGATGACTGAAGGATGCTCCGCATCATCTCCCCTTACCTTGGTAAAGATCTGACCTCGGATCGAAAACCTCATCACCATAGTAGGGAGAGAGATCCTTGACGTTGAAGATATCGCTCATGTTGTACTTGTCGTGAGGTATGTTGATCTTGTATGCATTGTTGTTGTAGCATGTGATCACATTGAAGGGTCCATCGGCTCGAGGTGTAGCTACACAAGATCTCCAGTGTTGAATATCATGGGTTGCTTGTTGATGTTGAGCTTGGTCGTGAGGTGGTGTACTTGGCGCTTGAGTGCTTGTCTTGTATCGTCATGCACCTTCTTGAGATAGCTCGCTCATGCGCTCGCGTCCATGTTGATGCGCTCTTGTAGAGGTAGCGGTAGAATGTCAAATGGGGACGACGGATTGAAACCTTAGACGGCCTCGAAGGGACACTTACCGGTAGTCGAATGTCTTGATCGATTGTAGGCGTACTCGGCAATAGGTAAGCATTCCTCCCACTCCTTGATGTTCTTCTTGATCAACACACGGAGGAGAGTCGATAGCCTCCGGTTCGTGACCTCCGTTTGGCCGTCGGTTTGTGGATGGTATGCAGATGAGAAGAGTGGCTTGATTCCGATCTTGGCACATAGGGTCTTCCAAAAGTAGCTAAGGAACTTGACATCGCGGTCCGACACAATAGTCTTGGGCACTCCATGTAGACGCAAGATTTCCCTACAAAAGAGATTTGCAACATGTGAAGCATCGTCTATCTTGTTACATGGAATAAAGTGTGCCATCTTAGAGAAATGGCCCACAACAACAAATGCTGAATCTTTTCCATTTCTAGTCCTAGGCAAACCAAGCACAAAGTCTATACTAATATCTTCCCATGGGTGATGCGGAATAGGAAGTGGCATATAGAGATCACTGGATTGAGCTTTAGACTTAGCTTTGCGACATGTAGAGCATCGGTTGGTGTAGTGGGAGACGTCACGAAACATGTTGGGCCAAGATTAGTTCTTGGAGAGCATTGCGAATGTCTTGTCGCGTCCAAAGTGTCCCATAAGTCCTCCTCCATGAGCCTCTTGCAAAAGTAACAAATGAAGAGAAGACTCAGGTATACAAAGCTTGTTAGCTCTCATTAGATAATCATCCTTGATATAATATCTCTCCCAAGATGTATGCATGAAGCATTTGGTATAAGGAATAGCAAAAGTAGTATCATGCGCATACAAGTCTTTGTTTTGCTCAAATCCAATGACATTCAATTCAAGTTGAGTTACAAGCATGCACTTGCGGGAAAGAGTGTCTGCCACAACATTTTCCTTACCTTTGATGTACTTGATGACATAAGGAAATGACTCAATGAACTCATTCAATTTGGCATGTCGCGTATTCAATTTCATTTGAACTTTAAGGTATTTAAGCGTCTCATGATCTGTATGGATGACAAATTCACGAGGGCGAAGATAATGTTCCCACACATGCAAGACTATCACTAAACCATATAATTCTTTGTCATGGATGGGGTAGTTAAGTTGCGCTCCAGAAAGTTTCTCGCTAAAGTATGCTATTCGGTGCTTCTCTTGCATCAACACACCTCCTATGACATTACGACTAGCGTCGCAATGCACTTCAAAATTTTATCAAAATTGGGCAATGCATGCAATGAAGCATGTGTAAGAAAATTCTTAAGCTCGTGAAATGCAGTATCTTGGGATGGTCCCCAAACAAATGGTGTATTCTTCTTACTCAATGCGTGCAAAGGTGATGCAATGGTGCTAAAATCCTTCACAAAGCGGCGATAAAATATGGCTAAGCCAAGGAAGCTACGCACTTGTTGCAAGTTAGTTGGTTGTGGCCAAGTTTTAATAGCATCGATTTTAGCTTCATCTACATGAACATCCTTAGAAGAAACAACAAAACCCAAGAAAACAAGCTTGTCAACACCAAATGTGCATTTCTCCATATTAGCATAAAGGCGCTCGTTTTGAAGAGTTTGCAAAATGGCCCTAAGATGGGTTACATGATCTTCTAGAGATTCGCTAAACACAAGTATATTGTCAAAGTATACCACGAGAAATATGCCAATGTATTTGCGAAGAACATAATGCATCACACGCATGAAAGTGTCGGGTGCTTCGGATAAGCCCATAGGCATAACTAACCACTCATACAAGCCAAACTTGGTTTTGAAAGTGGTTTTCCATTCATCACCTTCTTGAATGCGAATTTGGTAATAGCCACTTTTAAGATCAATTTTTGAGAAAATGGTGGCTCCGCTAAGCTCATCTAGCATATCGTCAAGGCGTGGAATGGGATGCCTATAGCGAACAGTGATAGCATTTATGGGATGGCAATCGGAACACATGCGAAAACTACCATCCCTCTTAGGCACAGGAATAACCGGAACAAGACAAGGACTTAAGATTTCACGTATATGCCCATTGTCAATGAGGTGTTGTACTTGACTTAGAATTTCCTTGGTTTCCTCGGGGTTGACGTTGTAGGGTGCCTTGTTTAGTAAAGTTGTGTCGGGGATGAGGTCGATGCGGTGTTCGATGCCTCGTAGTGGAGGTAGTCTTGGAGGTAGCTCATCGGGGAAGATGTCTGCGAACTCCTACAGTAGATTAGACAACACTAAAGGTAGATGGTGAGAGGTGTTAGTTCTTGTCGCCTCGTCTTCACACACTAGGGCATAGTGCATAACACTCGAGGGATTCTCACATACTTCTCTCATCTCTCTTTTGGTAGCTAAAAGCACTAAGTTTTTTCTTGTCACACATCGTCGAGGCACTCATTTTTGGCTTGTGGCTCTCACTCTCTTTGTGGTGGCTCACTCTCTCACTCTTCTCTCCGTGATGGGTACATGCTTGCTTGTCGGCGATCACTTGACTTGGCGACATGGGTCATAGAACATACTCCTTTCCCTTCATCTTGAAGCTATAGTGATTGGTTCACCCATTGTGGATGACGTCGCGGTCAAATTGCCAATGTAGTCCAAGCAGGAGGTGGCAAATAGACATGTGAACCACATCACACTCCAATGTGTCTTTGTATGCTCCAATCTTGAAGGATACTTGAATGGTGTGTTCCACATGAATGGTGCCAGAGTCGCTAAGCCATTGGAGCTTGTAGGGACAAGGATGCTTCATCCTGACCAATTGTAGCTTGGAGCATAGTTCTTCACTTGCCAAATTGTGGCCACTTCCTCCATCGATGATGACCTTCGCGGAACGTCCATTGATGCCCGCTTAGGTGTGGAAGATGTGGCAACATTGGTCTTCGTCTTGTTCATGTTGAAGTGTCAAGACCTTGGAGACAACGAGAGCGGGGCTCAAATCATTTCCATAAAAGACTTGGTCATATTAACCTTCATTCATGCGTCGGTGCATAGCCACGTGCTCAAGTGCTTCCATTTCTTCCTCACTCATCGAGTCATAGGTGCCGTTGTCGTTGGCGATCATGGTGTGCCGAGTGGGGCACTCAAATGTTTTGTGGCCTCGGCCTTGAAATGTGAATCATTTGATGGAACTTGTCTTGACAATCTCAACCATTGGAGTAGTTGATGATGAAGCTCTGCTACCTCTTGAGCATGTGTTGGTTTTCCCTTGAAGAGGAAAGGGTGATGCACCAAAAGTAGCATAAGTATTTCCCTCAGTTTTTGAGAACCAAGGTATCAATCCAGTAGGAGACTACACGCAAATCGCCTAGTACCTGCACAAACAATCAAGAACCTTGCAACCAACGCGATAAAGGGGTTTTCAATCCCTTCACGGCCACTTGCAAAAGTGAGATCTGATAAAGATAATAAGATAAATATTTTTGGTATTTTTGTTGTATAGATTTAAAAGTTAAGATTGAAAAATAAATAAATAGTAAACTAGAATTATATATTGTAAACTTATATGATGTAAAGTAGATCCAGGGGCCATAGGTTTCACTAGTGGCTTCTCTCATGATAGCATATATTACGGTGGGTGAACAAATTACTGCCGAGCAATTGATAGAAAAGTGCATAGTTATGAGAATATCTAGGCATGATCATGAACATAGGCATCATGTCCGTGTCAAATAGA
Source organism: Triticum urartu (assembly GCF_003073215.2). Classification (NCBI taxonomy): domain Eukaryota; kingdom Viridiplantae; phylum Streptophyta; class Magnoliopsida; order Poales; family Poaceae; genus Triticum; species Triticum urartu. The sequence continues at coordinate 340,065,619 of NC_053026.1, forward strand.
CCGAAACGATTCTGCATCTACTACTATTACTCCACACATCGAACACTATCCAGCATGCATCTAGAGTATTAAGTTCATAAGAATAGAGTAACACATTAGGTAAGATGACATGATGTAGAGGGATAAACTCAAGCAATGTGATATAAACCCCATCTTTTTATCCTCGATGGCAACAATACAATACGTGTCGGTTCACTTTCTGTCACTGGGATCGAGCACCGCAAGATTGAACCCAAAGCTAAGCACTTCTCCCATTGCAAGAAAGATCAATCTAGTAGGCCAAACTAAACCGATAATTCGAAGAGACTTGAAAAGATATCAAATCATGCATATAAGAATTCAGAGAAGAACCAAATATTGTTCATAGATAATCTTGATCATAAACCCACAATTCATCGGATCTCGTCATACACACCGCAAAAAGTATTACATCGAATAGATCTGCAAGAACATCGAGGAGAACTTTGTATTGAGAACCAAAGAGAGAGAAGAAGCCATCTAGCTAATAACTCTGGACCCGAAGGTCTGCGGTAAACTACTCACACATCACCGGAGAGGCTATGGTGTTGATGTAGAAGCCCTCCGTGATTGATTCCCCCTCCGGTAGATCACCGGAAAAGGCCCCAAGATGGGATCTCACGGGTACAGAAGGTTGCGGCGTTGGAAAAGTGGTTTCGTGGCTCCCCTGGATATTTTCGGGGTATAAGAGTGTAACACCCCGGATATAACTTTCCCAATTTATACTCCAACTCTTGCCGTTTCCAGCGTTAAGTTATTTTATTTTCTCGGGTTCGGGTCTTTGTCTCCGTGTGTTGTTATCGTTGTCATGCATCTCATATCATGTCATCATGTGCATTGCATTTACATACGTGTTTGTCTCATGCATTCGAGCATTTTCCCCGTTGTCTGTTTTGCATTCCGGCTCTTCGTTCTCCTCCGGTGGTCATTTCTACCTTTCTTTCGTGTGTGGGGATTAAACATTTCCGGATTGGACCGAGACTTGCCAAGCGGCCTTGGTTTACTACCGGTAGACCGCCTGTCAAGTTTCGTATCATTTGGACTTCATTTGATACTCCAACGGTTAACCGAGGGACCGAAAAGGCCTCGTGTGTGTTGCAGCCAAATACCCCTCCAATTTGGCCCAAAAACCCACCTAACTCTTCTCCATTATCTAGAGCGTTCGATCACGATCGCGTGGCCGAAAACCGCACCTCATTTGCACTCTCCTAGCTCCCTCTATGCCTATAAATAGGTCCTCCTCAAAAATCTCGGATCCCCTCCCCGAAACCCTAGATCCGCCCTCACCGCGCCCGCCGGACATATTGCCACCGACGGACATTGTCCAGTCCGCCTCCCCGCTGCCACGTGGCACTCCGCCATTGGTCCACGCCCCGCGGGACCGCATCGCCGCCGCCTCCCACCGCGGCCCGCGGGAGCCCAGGGCAGGGGCCCCCAGGCCCGCGCGCGCCGCCCGCCTCGTCTGGGTGCCCCGCCGCCCGATCCACCACGTCGCCACCACCGCGCCACCTCCGCCGCCGTCGCTGACTTCGCCGGCCGCCGCGCTGCCGCACCGGCCCGGCCACCAACCGCGCCGCCTCGACGCGCCCGGCCGCCGCCGCCTTCGCCCATCGCCGCCCCGTCCTCGCCCTCGCCTCCCGGAACCAGATCTGGCCGCCCCCGCCGGAGTCCGACCGCTCCCCGGCCTCCCTCGCCGTCGCCGGAGAAGATAGATCCGGCCGCCCCCGTCGGAGTTGACTTTTTCCACGAGGTTGATTTTTCCTCTAAGTCCCAGAAATTCCAGATCCAAGTGCTCCTGTTCTTGGCCTCTTAACTGTGCATCCGTAGCTCCGATTCGTGCATATAGCATATCAAAATGTTCATCTCAGAGAATACATCATTTCATTCCATTGCATCATTTTCATTTCAGTTCATCTTGATGCCCGAAATGCTGTTAGAAGAGGGCTACTTGAGTTAATTGTCAGATCTGCTACTCCATTTAGGTTTTTGTCATTTTTGCCATGATTATTGTGTGCTTGATATGCCCTGATGCTCTACATATGTTTTGTTAAGGGTTTTGTCATCTTTCCAGAGGTGAAACCCATGTATTTTTGTGATGTGTGTGGTGCCTAGTGCAAGCTTGCAAAGTGGTGCACTTGGTAATTCTGATTTCAGGGACTTAGCATTTCCACTAAGTCCTTGAGCTGTTTATCTCATGATGCCATATGTTCATGTTGTTTCCTAGTGATCCGTGCCTCTTTTGAGGATGGTCAGTAAGGGAGTTTTGTTAATATTGTAGTGCTATATCCATCCATGTCTTTGTTTTCAATTATGGAGCACCCTAGCTTGAGTCAATCGAGCTCTACTTTTGCTACTTTGTGAATCTGGGCAGATTGTCAACTTGTTTGCAATTTTGCCGATGATGTTGTAGTTTATCCGTGCATGCTATGTTATTGTTCTTGCCATGTCTAGCTTTCATTTTGTGTATTATTGATGGGTGTATGCTTAGCTTATCATGAATTGCACTGTGGTGAGAGCATCGAGCTCGTAAACGTGCCTACTTGAGTTTTGTTTTCAGCATGCTTCAGTTTTTCACTAAGTCTGAGAACTGATTATGTTTTTGCCATGTTCACATGCTTGTTAGCATATTTTCTGATCCCTTTTGGCTCAAGGTCACCAAGGGACTTTTGTTAAGCTCTTTGAGTATCTCCATGCGATTCTTTAATTTTCCATGTTCAGGTCCTGTAGCATGTAGTTTTGTTGCTCCGAAGAGGGCTACCTGATCTGAAATTCCAGACAAGTGTTAATTTCACTAAGTCTGAAATCTGTTTCCCATATGCATTTGTGCCATGCTTGTTTGAACCTGTTAATGGATGAATTGGCTGTATCTCAGTGCTAGAATTTTGTTAAGCATCTTGAGTTCATCCCTGCCATGTATTTTTTTGTCATGTTTGGGTGCTGTAGCTTGTTCATCTCTTTGCATTTAGATGGCTACTTGCTGTAAATCACAGACCGATGTCATATTTGAATCGCATGCCATTTCCAAACCGTAACTCCGATTCCGGCGTTCTTTATATCGTTTTCAAGCGATTTCATCTCATCTTTCCAGTGGCACACTTGGATTTCCAAGTTGAGGCCAGGTTCTTGCATTTCCTGTCATATCTTGCATTATGCATCCCGCATCGCATCCCGCATAGCATATCATCTTTGCATCATATTGTTTGATCCTTGCACGTGGTTGATTGTGTCCTGTTGCTTGTTGTCTTATTTGGGTAGATCCGGGAGAAGAGTTCGCTAACGAGGAGCCCGTTGAGTTTGCTCTCGAGGATCCAGTCAACTCTGACAACTTTGCAGGCAAGATGATCATACCCTCGAAATCACTACTATCTTTGCTATGCTAGTTTGCTCGCTCTTTTGCTATGCCAATGCTACGATGCCTACCATTTGCTTTCAAGCCTACCAAACTGCCATGTCAAACCCCTAAACCACCATGTCCTAGCAAACCGTTGATTGGCTATGTTACCGCTTTGCTCAGCCCGTCTTATAGCGTTGCTAGTTGCAGGTGAAGATTGAAGGCCGTTCCTCGTTGGAACATTTATTTACTTGTTGGGATATCATTATATTGCTATGTTATCTTAATGCATCTATATACTTGGTAAAGGGTGGAAGGCTCGGCCTCTCGCCTAGTGTTTTGTTCCACTCTTGCCGCCCTAGTTTTCGTCATATCGGTGTTATGTTCCCGGATTTTGCGTTCCTTACGCGGTTGGGTTATAATGGGAACCCCTTCATAGTTCGCCTTGATTAAAGCTTTTCCAGCAATGCCCAACCTTGGTTTTACCATTTGCCACCTAGCCTCTTTTTCCCTTGGGTTTCCGGAGCCAGAGAGTCATCTTATTTAAACCCCCCCCCCGGGCCAGTGCTCCTCTGAGTGTTGGTCCGAACCGGGCAGCCCGCGGGGCCACCTCGGGGAAACTCGAGGGTTGGTTTTACTCGTAGCTTGACCTATCTGAGTGTGCCCTGAGAACGAGATATGTGCAGCTCCTATCGGGATTTGTTGGCACATTCGAGCGGTGTTGCTGGTCTTGTTTTAACCTGTCGAAGTGTCTTGAAGAACCGAGATACCGAGTCTGATCGGAATGTCTTGGGAGGAGGTCTATTCCTTCGTTGACCGTGAGAGCTTGTCATGGGCTAAGTTGGGACTCCCCAGCAGGGATTTGAACTTTCGAAAGCCGTGCCCGCGGTTATGGGCAAATGGGAATTTGTTAATGTCCGGTTGTAGATAACTTGAACCTTAATTTAATTAAAATGAATCAACTGAGTGTGTTACCGTGATGGCCTCTTCTCGGCGGAGTCCGGGAAGTGGACACGGTGTTGGAGTAATGTATGCGCAGGTTGTCCTCTAGTTTCTCGCTCGCGCTTTGCCTTCTCTTCTCGCTCTCTTTTGCGAATAAGTTAGCCACCATATATGCTAGTCGCTTGCTGCAGCTCCACCTATATTTACCTTACCTTACCTTTAAGCTTAAATAGTCTTGATTGCGAGGGTGCGAGATTGCTGAGTCCCTGTGGCTCACAGATTACTATTGCACCAGATGCAGGGCCTGATGATTCCGCTCCAGGTGACGCGCTCGAGCTCAAGTGGCGACGAGGACTCTCAACGTTACTATGTTTCTTTTCCTGATGATCAGTAGTGGTGCCCTGTTGGGGGTGATCGGGACCATGTCGCATGTTGGGTTATCTTTTATTTTGGCGCCGTAGTCCGGCCATGAGTGTTTGGATGATGTATGTTATTTATGTACTTGATTGACGTGGCGAGTGTAAGCCAACTATGTTATCCCTTTTCATTATCTATATTACATGGGATGTTTGTGATGATTGCCTGACTTGCGACATATGCCTTCAATGCGATTATGCCTCTAAGTCGTGCCTCGACACGTGGGAGCTATAGTCGCATCGAGGGTGTGACAAGTTGGTATCAGAGCAAAGGTGGCAGTGGTTCTTCCCACCCACCCAACCCTGGCTTTCAGAACAAGACTTCGTCTCAAGCTCCAAGATCGAGTGTTCCGTATCACCGTCCGCTTTCAGAGGTCACGTGCAACAAGTGCCAACAGAAGGGTCACTATGCCAACAAGTGTTTCAACCAGAAGACATCTTTCCAGAAGAGCTTCCAAGAATGCCTCCGCACCGGCCAGTTGAATTCGTTATTGATCTTGAGCCCGGTACGGAACCTGTGTGCAAGCGTCGTTACAAGCTCAGACCTGAAGAGTTGAAGGAGCTGAAGAAGCAACTCGATATTCAAGAGAAAATGGGTCTCATACGGCCTAGTTCTTCTCTGTGGGTTTGTGGTGTTCCTTTTGTGAAGAAGAAGGATGGAACGTACCGACTTTGTGTTGATTACCGTCCATTGAACAAGAAGACCATCAAGAACAAATACCCACTTCCCAACATCAACGAGCTATTCGAACAACTCAAAGGTGCCCAAGTATTCTCCAAGCTTGATCTCCGTATGGGTTATCATCAGATTCGAATCCGTGAGCAAGATATTCCCAAGACGGCTTTCAGGACAAGCTATGGGTCATATGAATACACTGTCATGTCTTTTGGCCTCGTCAACGCTCCTCCGACGTTCTCTCGCATGATGAACTTCATCTTCAACGCCTACACCAATGACTTCGTTTTGGTCTATCTCGACGACATTCTAGTTTTCTCGAAGAACAAGGAAGATCATGCCAAGCACTTGCATTTGGTTCTCGATAAGCTCAGGGAACATCAGTTCTACGCCAAGCTCTCCAAATGTGAATTTTGGCTCGATGAGGTTCTTTATCTTGGTCATATCATCTCTTCCAAGGGCATTGCCGTGAATCCTGAGAAGGTGTCTGCAATCGTGAATTGGGAACCTCCTCAGAACGTGAAGCAACTCCGTAGCTTCCTCGGTCTCGCAAGCTACTGCCGAAGATTCGTTGAAAACTTTTCTAAGATCGCGAAGCCTCTCTCAAATCTTCTCTAGAAGCACATCAAGTACGTTCGGTCTCCGGAGTGTGACATTGCTTTCAACACTTTGAAAGAGAAATTGATCACTGCTCCAGTTCTGACTCCGCCTGATGAATCCAAGCCGTACGAGGTCTTTTGTGATGCCTCTCTCCAAGGTCTTGGCGCAATGTTGATGCAAGAGAAGAAAGTTGTTGCTTATACCTCTCGCCAGTTGAAACCTAATGAGAGGAACTACCCCACTCATGATCTCGAGTTGGCGGCAGTTGTGCATGCTCTTTTGACTTGGAGACATCTTCTATTGGGAAGAAAAGTGGACATTTTCACTGATCACAAGAGTCTCAAGTACATCTTCACTCAGCCTAATCTCAACCTTAGGCAAACTCGATGGGTCGAAATGATTCAAGAGTATAATCTGAGTATTGAGTATACTCCAGGCAAGGCCAATGTGATTGCTGACGCATTGAGCAGAAAGGCCTATTGCAACAGTCTGATTCTCAAGCCTTATCAACCCGAGCTTTGTGAAGCTTTCCGCAAACTAAACCTGCAAGTTGTTCCTCAAGGTTTCCTCGCCAACCTTCAAGTCTCTCCTACCTTGGAAGACCAGATTCGCCAAGCCCAGCTTCTTGATGCTATGGTGAAAAAGGTGAAGATTGGGATTGCCAAGAGTCAGCCCAAGTACAAGTGCTACCGCCTTGATGACAAGGATACTCTCTTCTTCGAGGATCGTATTGTGGTACCCAAAGGTGACCTCCGTAAAGTGATCATGAACGAGGCTCACAATTCTCTCCTCTCCATCCACCCTGGGAGCACGAAGATGTATCAGGACCTTAAGCAAGCTTATTGGTGGACTCGAATGAAGCGCGAGATTGCTCAATTCGTGAATGAATGTGATGTCTGCAGAAGAGTGAAGGCAGAACACCAAAGGCCATCTGGTCTCCTCCAACCTCTTGCCATTCCAGAATGGAAGTTTGACCACATTGAAATGGACTTCGTGACTGGGTTTCCAAAGTCCAAGCGTGGCAATGATGCTATATTCGTTGTTATCGAAAAACTCACTAAAGTGGCTCACTTTGTGCCTATCAAAGAGTCGATCACTGCAGCTCAATTGGCGGAACTCTATACCTCTCGGATTGTTTTCCTGCATGGTATTCCTCAAGTGATCTCTTCTGACCGTGGCAGCATATTTACCTCCAAGTTTTGGGATTCTTTTCAGAAGGCCATGGGCACCAACATCCGCTTCAGCACAGCTTTCCATCCTCAAACTAGCGGTCAAGTCGAGCGTGTCAACTAGATTCTTGAAGATATGCTCAGGGCTTGTGTGATCTCCTTCGGCATGAAGTGGGAGGATTGCCTTCCTTATGCTGAATTCTCCTACAACAACAGTTTTCAAGCAAGTTTGGGCAAGGCCCCATTTGAAATTCTGTATGGCAGGAAGTGCCGTACCCCTCTCAACTAGTCCGAAACCGGTGAACGTCAGCTTTTGGGTAATGACTTAATCACAGAGGCAGAAGAAATGTGCAAAGTCATTCGAGATAACCTCAAAGCAGCCCAATCCCGCCAGAAGAGCAACTATGACACTAAGCACCGTGATTTGGTTTTCAAGATCGGAGATCATGTTTACCTCCGCGTCTCTCCTATGAAAGGTACTCGTCGCTTCGGTATCAAAGGGAAGCTTGCCCCCAGATACGTGGGACCTTTCAAGATTGTCAGCAAGAGAGGCGATCTCGCCTATCAACTCGAGCTTCCTTCAAACTTTGCAAATGTTCATGATGTGTTCCATGTCTCTCAGCTCCGAAAGTGCTTCAAGACTCCTGACCGTACCGTCAACTTCGAGGACATTGAGCTCCAAGAAGATCTCTCTTATCGTGAGCACCCAGTTGCTATTCTTGAAGAGACTGAACGCAAGACTCGCAACAAGTCAATCAAATTTCTCAAAGTCAAGTGGTCACACCATTCCGACAGTGAAGCTACCTGGGAACGCGAGGATCACCTCCGTTCTGAGTACTCAGTGTTCTTTCAGTCCTAGATCTCGGGACGAGATCCTTTCGTAGTGGTGGAGTGTTGTAACACCCCGGATATAACTTTCCCAATTTGTACTCCAACTCTTGCCGTTTCCGGCGTTAAGTTATTTTATTTTCTTGGGTTCGGGTCTTTGTCTCCGTGTGTTGTTATCGTTGTCATGCATCTCATATCATGTCATCATGTGCATTGCATTTGCATACGTGTTCGTCTCATGCATTCGAGCATTTTCCCCATTGTCCGTTTTGCATTCCGGCGCTTCGTTCTCCTCCGGTGGTCATTTCTACCTTTCTTTCGTGTGTGGGGATTAAACATTTCCGGATTGGACCGAGACTTGCCAAGCGGCCTTGGTTTACTACCGGTAGACCGCCTGTCAAGTTTCGTATCATTTGGACTTCGTTTGATACTCCAACGGTTAACCGAGGGACCGAAAAGGCCTCGTGTGTGTTGCAGCCCAACACCCCTCCAATTTAGCCCAAAAACCCACCTAACTCTGCTCCATCATCTAGAGCGTTCGATCACGATCGCGTGGCCGAAAACCGCACCTCATTTGGAATCTCCTAGCTCCCTCTATGCGTATAAATAGGTCCTCCTCAAAAATCTCGGATCCCCCTCCCCGAAACCCTAGATCCACCCTCACCGCGCCCGCCGGACATATTGCCACCGACGGACATTGTCCTATCCGCCTCCCCGCTGCCACGTGGCACTCCGCCGTTGGTCCGCGCCCTGCGGGACCGCATCGCCGCCGCCTCCCACCGCGGCCCGCGGGAGCCCAGGGCAGGCCCCCCCAGGCCCGCGCGCGCCGCCCGCCTCGTCCGGGTGCCCCGCCGCCCGATCCACCGTGTCGCCGCCACCGCGCCGCCTCCGCCGCCATCGCCGACTTCGCCGGCCGCCGCGCTGCCGCACCGGCTCGGCCACCAACCGCGCCGCCCCGATGCGCCCAGCCGCCGCCGCCTTCGCCCATCGTCGCCCCGTCCTCGCCCTCGCCTCCCGGAGCCAGATCCGGCCGCCCCCGCCAGAGTCCGACCGCTCCCCGGCCTCCCTCGCTGTGTCCGGGCCTCGCCGTCGCCGGAGAAGACAGATCCGGCCGCCCCCATCGGAGTTGACTTTTTCCGCGAGGTTGATTTTTCCTCTTAAGTCCCAGAAATTCCAGATCCAAGTGCTCCTATTCTTGGCCTCGTAACTTTGCATCCGTAGCTCCGATTCATGCATATAGCATATCAAAATGTTCATCTCAGAGAGTGCATCATTTTGTTCCATTGCATCATTTTCATTTGAGTTAATCTTAATGCCCGAAATGCTGTTAGAAGAGGGATACTTGAGTTAATTGTCAGATCTGCTACTCCATTTAGGTTTTTGTCATTTTTGCCATGATTATTGTGTGCTTGATATGCCCTGATGCTCTACATATGTTTTGTTAAGGGTTTTGTCATCTTTCCAGAGGTGCAACCCATGTATTTTTGTGATGTGTGTGGTGCCTAGTGCAAGCTTGCAAAGTGGTGCACTTGGTAATTCTGATTTCAGGGACTTAGCATTTCCACTAAGTCCTTGAGCTGTTTATCTCATGATGCCATATGTTCATGTTGTTTCCTAGTGATCCGTGCCTCTTTTGAGGATGGTCAGTAAGGGAGTTTTGTTAATATTGTAGTGCTCTATCCATCCATGTATTTGTTTTCAATTATGGAGCACCCTAGCTTGAGTCAATCGAGCTCTACTTTTGCTACTTTGTGAATCTGGGCAGATTGTCAACTTGTTTGCAATTTTGCCGATGATGTTGTAGTTTATCCGTGCATGCTATGTTATTGTTCTTGCCATGTCTAGCTTTCATTTTGTGTATTAGTGATGGGTGTATGCTTAGCTTATCATGAATTGCACTGTGGTGAGAGCATCGAGCTCGTAAACATGCCTACTTGAGTTCTGTTTTCAGCATGCTCCAGTTTTTCACTAAGTCTGAGAACTGATTATGTTTTTGCCATGTTCACATGCTTGTTAGTATATTTTATGATCCCTTTTGGCTCAAGGTCACCAAGGGACTTTTGTTAAGCTCTTTGAGTAGCTCCATGCCATGCTTTACTTTTCCATGTTCAGGTCCTGTAGCATGTAGTTTTGTTGCTCCGAAGAGGGCTACCTGATCTGAAATTCCAGACAAGTGTTAATTTCACTGTCTGAAATATGTTTGCCATATGCATTTTTGCCATGCTTGTTTGAACCTGTTAATGGATGAATTGGCTATAGCTCAGTGCTAGAATTTTGTTAAGCATCTTGAGTTCATCCCTGCCATGTATTTTGTTGTCATGTTTGGGTGTTGTAGCTTGTTCATCTCTTTGCATTTAGATGGCTACTTGCTGTAAATCGCAGACCGATGTCATATTTGAATCGCTTGCCATTTCCAAACCGTAACTCCGATTCCGGCGTTCTTTATATCGTTTTCAAGCGATTTCATCTCATCTTTCCAGTGGAACACTTGGATTTCCAAGTTGAGGCCAGGTTCTTGCATTTCCTGTCATATCTTGCATTATGCATCCCACATCGCATCCCGCATAGCATATCATCTTTGCATCATATTGTTTGATCCTTGCACGTGATTGATTGTGTCCTGTTGCTTGTTGTCTTGTTTGGGTAGAGCCGGGAGACGAGTTCGCTAACGAGGAGCCCGTTGAGTTTGCTCTCGAGGATCCAGTCAACTCTGACAACTTTGCAGGCAAGATGATCATACCCTCGAAATCACTACTATCTTTGCTATGCTAGTTTGCTCGCTCTTTTGCTATGCCAATGCTACGATGCCTACCATTTGCTTTCAAGCCTCCCAAACTACCATGTAAAACCCCTAACCCACCATGTCCTAGCAAACCGTTGATTGGCTATGTTACCGCTTTGCTCAGCCCCTCTTATAGCGTTGCTAGTTGCAGGTGAAGATTGAAGGCCGTTCCTCGTTGGAACATTTATTTACTTGTTGGGATATCATTATATTGCTATGTAATCTAAATGCATCTATATACATGGTAAAGGGTGGAAGGCTCGGCCTCTCGCCTAGTGTTTTGTTCCACTCTTGCCGCCCTAGTTTTCGTCATATCGGTGTTATGTTCCCGGATTTTGCGTTCCTTACGCGGTTGGGTTATAATGGGAACCCCTTCATAGTTCGCCTTGATTAAAGCTTTTCCAGCAATGCCCAACCTTGGTTTTACCATTTGCCACCTAGCCTCTTTTTCCCTTGGGTTTCCGGAGCCCGAGGGTCATCTTATTTAACCCCCCCCCCCCGGGCCAGTGCTCCTCTGAGTGTTGGTCCGAACCGGGCAGCCCGCGGGGCCACCTCGGGGAAACTCGAGGGTTGGTTTTACTCGTAGCTTGACCTATCTGAGTGTACCCTGAGAACGAGATTGTTGCAGCTCCTATCAGGATTTGTCGGCACATTCAGGCGGTGTTGCTCGTCTTGTTTTAACCTGTCGAAGTGTCTTGAAGAACTGAGATACTGAGTCTGATTGGAACGTCTTGGGAGGAGGTATATTCCTTCGTTGACCGTGAGAGCTTGTCATGGGCTAAGTTGGGACTCCCCTGCAGGGATTTGAACTTTCGAAAGCCATGCCCGCGGTTATGGGCAGATGGGAATTTGTTAATGTCCAGTTGTAGATAACTTGAACCTTAATTTAATTAAAATGTATCAACTGAGTGTGTTACCGTGATGGCCGCTTCTCGGCGGAGTCCGGGAAGTGGACACGGTGTTGGAGTAATGTATGCGCAGGTTGTCCTCTAGTTTCTCGCTCGCGCTTTGCCTTCTCTTCTCGCTCTCTTTTGCGAATAAGTTAGCCACCATATATGCTAGTCGCTTGCTGCAGCTCCACCTATATTTACCTTACCTTACCTTTAAGCTTAAATAGTCTTGATCGCGAGGGTGCGAGATTGCTGAGTCCCTGTGGCTCACAGATTACTATTGCACCAGATGCAGGGCCTGATGATTCCGCTCCAGGTGACGCGCTCGAGCTCAAGTGGGAGTTCGACGAGGACTCTCAACGTTACTATGTTTCTTTTCCTAATGATCAGTAGTGGTGCCCTGTTGGGGGTGATCGGGACCATGTCGCATGTTGGGTTATCTTTTATTTTGGTGCCGTAGTCGGTCCATGAGTGTTTGGATGATGTATGTTATTTATGTACTTGATTGACGGGGCGAGTGTAAGCCAACTATGTTATCCCTTTTCATTATCTATATTACATGGGATGTTTGTGATGATTGCCTGACTTGCGACATATGCCTTCAATGCGATTATGCCTCTAAGTCGTGCCTCGACACGTGGGAGCTATAGTCGCATCGAGGGTGTGACAAAGACTATATATAGGCGAAACAAGTAGGTCGGTGGAGCTACGAGGGGCCCACGAGGGTGGGGGCGCCTACCCCCCTGGGCGCGCCCTCCTGCCTCGTGGCCGCCTCGTTGCGTCTCTGACTTCCACTCCAAGTCTCCTGGATTGTGTTTGTTCCAAGAAAGATCCTCGCGAAGGTTTCGTACCGTTTGGATTCCGTTTGATATTCCTTTTCTGCGAAACACTGAAATGGGAAAAAAAACAACTGACACTGGGCCTCCAGTTAATAGGTTAGTCCCCAAAAATAATATAAAATAGCATATTAAAGCCCATTAAACATCCAAAACAGATAATATAATAGCACGGAACAATCAAAAATTATAGATACGTTGGAGATGTATCAGCATCCCCAAGCTTAATTCATCCTCGTCCTCGAGTAGGTAAATGATAAAAACAGAATTTTCAATGTGGAATGCTACCTAACATAATTTTCAATGTAATCTTCTTTATTGTGGCATGAATGTTCAGATCCGAAAGATTCAAGACAAAAGTTTAATATTGACATAAAAATAATAATACTTCAAGCATGCTAATCAAGAAATTATGTCTTCTCAAAATAACATAGGCAAAGAAAGCTCATCCCTACAAAATCATATAGTTTGTCCATGCTCCATCTTCGTCACAAAAAATGCTCTCATCATGCATAACCCCGATGAGAAGCCAAGCAATTGTTTTATACTTTAGTATTCTCAAACTTTTTCAACTTTCACGCAATACATGAGCGCGAGCCATGGACATAGCACTATGGGTGGAATAGAATATGATGATGGAGGTTGTGTGGAGAAGACAAAAAGAGAGAAAGTCTCACATTGACGCGGCTAATCAACGGGCTATGGAGATGCCCATCAATTGATGTCAATGCGAGGAGTAGGGATTGCCATGCAACGGATGCACTAGAGCTATAAATGTATGAAAGCTCAACAAAAGAAACTAAGTGGGTGTGCATCCAACTTGCTTGCTCACGAAGACCTAGGGCATTTGAGGAAGCCCATTGTTGGAATATACAAGCCAAGTTCTATAATGAAAAATTTCCACTAGTATATCAAAGTGACAAAATAAGAGACTCTCTATCATGAAGATCATGGTGCTACTTTGAAGCACAAGTGTGGAAAAAGGATAGTAGCATTGTCCCTTCTCTCTTTTCTCTCATTTTTTGGGGTCTTCCCTTTTTTTATTTTGCCTTTCTCTTTTTTTATTTTCTCACACGGGACAATGCTCTAATAATGATGATCATCACACTTCTATTTATTTACAACTCAAGGATTACAACTCGATACTAGAACAAAATATGACTCTATATGAGTCCCTCTGGCGGTGTACCAGGATGGGCAATGAATCAAGAGTGACATGTATGAAAAAATATGCATGGTGGCCTTGCCACAAATACGATATCAACTACATGATCATGCAAGGCAATATGACAATGATGAAGCATGTCATAATAAACGAAACGGTGGAAAGTTGCATGGCAATATATCTCGGATTGGCTATGGAAATGCCATAATAGGTAGGTATGGTGGCTGTTTTGAGGAAGATATATGGAGGCTTATGTGTGATAGAGCGTATCATATCACGGGGTTTGGATGCACCGGCGAAGTTTGCACCAACTCTCGAGGTGAGAAAGGGCAATGCACAGTACCGAACAGGCTAGCAATGATGGAAGGGTGAGAGTGCGTATAATCCATGGACTCAACATTAGTCATAATGAACTAACATACTTATTGAAAAAATCTACAAGTCATCAAAAACCAAGCACTACGCGCATGATCCTAGGGGTGTAGATTTGTAGGAAAAGACCATCGCTCGTCCCTGACTGCCACTCATAAGGAAGACAATAAAATAACACCTCATGCTTCAAATTTGTCACACAACGGTTACCATACGTGCATGCTACAGGACTTGCAAACTTCAACACAAGTATTTCTCAAATTCACAATTACTCAACTAGCACGACTCTAATATCACCATCTTCATATCTCAAAACAATCATCAAGTATCCAACTTCTCATAGTATTCAATGCACTCTATATGAAAGTTTTTATTATACCCATCTTGGATGCCTATCATATTAGGACTAATTTTGTAGCCAAAGCAAATTGCCATGCTGTGCTAAAAGACTCTCAAAATAATATAAGTGAATCATGAGAGATCAATAATTTCTATAAAACAAAACCACCACCGTGCTCTAAAAGATATAAGTGAAGCACTAGAGCAAAATTATCTAGCTCAAAGGATATAAGTGAAGCACATAGAGTATTCTAATAAATTCCAATTCATGTGCATCTCTCCCAAAAGGTGTGTACAGCAAGGATGATTGTGGTAAACTAAAAAGCAAAGACTCAAATCATACAAGACGCTCCAAGGAAAACACATATCATGTGGTGAATAAAAATATAGCCTCAAGTAAAGTTGTTGATAGACAAAGACGAAAGAGGGGATGCCTTCCGGGGCATCCCCAAGCTTAGGCTTTTGGTTGTCCTTGAATTTTACCTTGGGGTGCCTTGGACATCCCCCAGCTTAGGCTCTTTCCACTCCTTGTTCCCAAATCCATCAAATCTTTACCCAAAAACTTGAAAACTTTACAACACAAAACTCAACAGAAAATCTCATGAGCTCCGTTAGTATAAGAAAAATAAATCACCACTTTAAAGTACTGTAATGAACTCATTCTTTATTTATATTGGTGTTAAACCAACTGTATTCCAACTTCTCTGTGGTTCATACCCCCCAATACTAGCCATAGATTCATCAAAATAAGCAAACAACACACGAAAAACAGAATCTGTGAAAAACAGAACAGTCTGTAGTAATATGTAGATTTTGGATACTTCTGTAACTCCAACAATTCTAAAAAATTAGGAAGACCTAACTAATTTGTATATTGATCTACTACAGTGGGAATTGGTATTTTATCGCTCTCTGGTAAAAAATGAAAATTATTCTCGTGAGTGCATACTTTCTGTTTTTATTAGCAAGATCAAACAACAATCACCCAAGAAGATCCTAAAGGCTTTACTTGGCACAAACACTAACTAAAACACAAAAAACCCAATCAAAGAAGAGGATAGATGATTTATTTATTACTAAACAGGAACAAAAGGTGAAGTACAAAAATAAAAATTGGGTTGTCTCCCAACAAGCGTTATCGTTTAACTCCCCTAGCTAGGCATTGATAATTTCAATGATGCTCACATGAAAGACAAGAATTGAAGCACAAAGAGAGCATCTTGAAACATGTGACAAACACATCTAAGTCTAACATACTTCATACGCATAGGCATCTTATAGGCATACAAATTATCATAGAAAGCAAAAACTAGCATATGCAAGGAAGCGGAAAGAAACAATACCAATCTCAACAAAACGAGAGGTCATTTAGTAACATGAAAATTTCTACAATCATATTTTACTCTCTCATAATACTTACATGT
Organism: Triticum urartu; assembly: GCF_003073215.2. Classification (NCBI taxonomy): domain Eukaryota; kingdom Viridiplantae; phylum Streptophyta; class Magnoliopsida; order Poales; family Poaceae; genus Triticum; species Triticum urartu. The sequence goes on from NC_053026.1 coordinate 340,081,407, forward strand.
GGGATCATAAGAAAATTCAAAAAAATAGATATCACATAAAATATTTTCAACATGATCCACATGCATGCAAAGTTGACACTCTTCCAAAATAGTGGGATTAACATTAACTAAAGTCATGACCTCTCCAAACCCACTTTTATCGAAAATTGCATAAGATTGAACATTCTCCAAATACGTGGGATCTAAAATTGACCCTCTTCCAAACCCACTTTCAATATTGCAAACATTATTATCAATCTTATATTCATCATGGAGCTTAAATAAATTTTCAAGATCATAAGAAGAATCACCCCAATCATGATCATTGCAACAAGTAGTGGACATAGCAAAACTAGCATCCCCAAGCTT